>NC_064214.1:5137423-5439597 GCF_023101765.2 Spodoptera frugiperda | reverse complement strand
CACGAAAGTATGGGAATTGTGGAAATACAATATTTGAAGGAACATTTCGTTTTTACCATCTCTTAACGCTGGATTTTCCATAAGTTTCTTTAACGCAGTTTGAGTGGAGTGTAGCTGATCGTTTAGTTGTTTGACCTTCCTCGACAGCCAGCTGACAGTGTCGCAGGGCGCATAGCACCTGGAAGACGCTCGCACCAGCGGCAGCGGCTCCTGCAGATATGCGGTTATCTAGGCTGATTTACATGACATCTTTTACTCACGATTAAAATGTTTTCATTCCTACAAAGAGGAAATAATAGAATGGTAGATACGGAATCTACTAATATTTACTAATGTATGTAGAATAACCTTGGGACTCTAATTAGCAGATAAAGTAAAAATGTGATATTAGGCATCATTGTCATTGATAGCACATATTTCAATGTTTTTGTACCAGGAGTTCATTATGATGAGGCGAGAATTCCTTAGAATTAATTATTGAGCAGGCAGAGATAATGATTTCTAGTCTTGTTTCACTCTCTCCTAACAAAATTAAGTACTGCAACTTACTGGGACTGCTACTCTTGGTTCACATTTTTTGCCATCACTAGATAAGACCAATGGAGGCGCACATTCGCAGTGATAACCACCGGGGTCGTTCACACACCGTTGCTCGCAACCACCGTTGTTGGTAGAGCATTCATCCACATCTGTGTACCAGGCGTTCATGAATCAGTACAAGTGAGAGAGAGTAAGAAAGAAAAGTAGTAATATTTTGTTTTGTTTACCAACGCAGTAAGGTTGTGATTTTCTTCTGTAGTGATCTGCATCGAAGTGGAAACCTTGGTGACAGGTGCACCACACGCGGTCCTCGCGCACCTCACACGCTTGCTCACATAGCTGCAGGCTGCAAGGGTCCACTGTCTTTGGAATGCACCTGTTTAATAGAGATTTCAATGTTTTAGTTTATTTACTTGATAAATTATTTTTGTTTTATTCTACAATAAGTTATATGTAATTGAAAAAAATACGAATCTGGGATGGAAACTTGGGAGTCACACTAGTTTGATTCGAAAGTAAGAAAAGATTACCTACTCTGATTTGCTGTGATCCTAGTATCGTAAACTAGTAATACTAGCAATGGCGCCTAACATATCAAAACAAAATGACAAATTAATTTACAATTCTGCTTTACAAACAAGCTAGTGTTAGTTAATTACCATTATGCATTATGGTCATTGGTTATGCTGGCTACCTAGTTCCTGATTCCGATGCTTCGCATGTCAACTAGTCATGTCGCCCTGCCTCACGCGGTAGGAATATAAATCTAATCTCTTGACAAAGAATATCGGAGATATAAAAGGTCAGCTCCCTTTGTTACGAAATCCCTTGTCCTTGGTCCTTTGACTGAAACACATAACTCACATTTCTAATTGGAATCCGATGTTTGTGTTTGGATATCAGATTTGGAGTACCCCAGTCGTTGGGTATTTCATTGGACATAGAAATATGCGATTTTAATAACATCAAATTGTTATTATATGGCACATTCGGGCAGAGATCCGCTTAATTTATATGCCATTTTTAGTAACAACATTTTATATCAACTTTGCTCCAGCGATACAGGCCCTAACACATAAGAAACTAGGACAATTTATTTATCTTTTACGGCACTGAAATAACGATATAATAGCTCACATGAGGACAAAGCCATTTGTGTGAAAAAATATAATAAAACAATGTTTACGAGTAAATGAATATACATATAATGACTAATTTCTGGTAGATCAGCAGCCTTACAGGATTTTTTAATCTATCTCTGCGCCAAATTTCATTCACAGATCTATTCAGTAGTTACTTATTCCGTGAAAGAGTAACAAGAAACACAAACATCCTCTCACAGACCTGATTCCCTAGTATGCAGAGTTGATTACTGATGCCATGAATACCAACCTGCCCGCAATGAAGACGTGAGTGTCACAGCACTTGAGCTTTATGCACTGGATGTCGACGCCGTCCACCCGGCACATGTCCCGGGTGCGCAGGATACTGTCCGTCGGACATGGTGAGCTGCCGTCTAATCTGCAATCAGAACATATTACATACATATCGTCACGCCTTTAATCCCCGAAGGGGTAGGCAGAGGAGCACATTATGGCACGTAATGCCACTGTACAATGTACACCCACTTTTCACTATTTATGTTGTAAGTCCCACGTAATAGGTGGTGAGCCTATTGCCATATACCGGGCACATTTCCAGACTCCGTGCTACCACTGAGAATTTTCGAAAAACCGAAAAAAGCCCAGTAATACTTCGCCCGACCCGGGAATCGAACCCGAGACCCCTTGCCCGGCAGTCGCACTTGCAACCACTCGGCCAACGAGGCAGTCAAAGTCAGAACATATTCTATTGCAATATCAATTAACACATTGAACGCTGTGATGGTCACCGGTGACCGACGTTAGCGGAGGATTTGCCTTCAACAGTTTTCTATTGGCAGTCAAAAACTTAAAAGACTGGCATTTTCCTTATATCTGTCGTTGCACGTGCTAGCGGTGCTGATTGCTAACCAGTAGGTGATCCATCCATCCGTTGGTTTGCACTCTTACTGCCGTACTCATACTCATTTAATGTTACCTAAACTACTCGGACAGTAACGATTTTGTTCCGAAAAGAATTGCTATGGACTGAGTTAAGTACAAAATCATGAAATGACTCTGATGGTGAAATACTCAAACGTCACTTAATTTTAAGACGCTCTCAGAAATTGTTCTGTCACTACAAATTATTTATAAAAGATAGAAATAGAACGATATTTAAGAATTGAGCAGCCTTTCAGTATTCGGGCGTGAGTGCGACAGTTAAACATTAATGTGAATAACAATTATCTTTTTCCCCAATTCGGTTGCACCTGAGAAGATTTCTAGTTATGGAGCGACTATTAGTAAGTACTTTAAACCTTATCTCTAAAACTTAGTTTATAATAAATCGTATGAAAACCATTTTTGTATAGAAAAACCTTGTCTTTTTCGATCTCACATTGCTCTCACATGGACATAAGCTGGTATAAGCTTTCTTACTGACTTCTGCTAAAGAGACTAGGATTAAGATATTCTCGATGATGTAATGACAATGAATGACATCATTGAAGGCTTGATAAATGTCTGGCCATAATTCCTACAACTCCTACAAGGCTGCTTGATAAGGGTTCTGAGTATTAAACAGTGTAGGAATTCAGTACGGTATAATTAACTGGTATGCGATGGTAATTATGGATGAAAGATTATAATATCTACAGCTTCTTAGACTAGCCGTACTCGGAGTGCTTCAAACCGTCCACTGCATGATTAGCGGTACGTGTTCGTCGCTCAGCTGGTAACTACTCGAGCGGTCCATGTATGGCTGGTCTTATAGTGACAGTTTTTTAATGAGAAAGAGGGGCAAACAAATATATTTGCCTGATGGTAAGCTATCATCGCCGTCCATGGCGATGATCGCCTACCATCAGACAATTTGACACCCGCTGCGCCTAGTTACAGAAATACAGATTTTTTGTTACAGTTTTAGAAGGGTGAGCGCTCTCTTGAAAATTACTGTAAAAATGGCTATCATTTTATTAAATCTAAGGGAATAATTAGGCTAAAAGTCATAGATAATTTTTAAAAGCTTCTACAGGCTACTTTTTTAACGGGGTAAATAATCCATCCAATGACTTCTCTCGCCTTGGCCGAGGCGCGAGGGAGTGTCAGAGTCTTACTGACTAAAAAACAACCCGTTCCTACTCTTGCTTTTAGAGTCAGAGCCCCGGTAAACCCGGTAGTCCGGAGCACCGGATCAGGTTAGGCTATACCTGTACCATCTAGATAAGATTTGACTACTTATTAGTATTCTCTGGATAAGTTCATACAAGGGAACCGTTATTTTGGTACCTTTTCCTTGTAGATAGATATACATAGCCAATGATCTAATTACATACATCACATCACATTTATATAAACCATGTCATATCGTGCTTTGTGGAGTTATGACTTCTCATCTGTGGTTTTAGAATTAAAAATGTCTAAAAATATCTAACCAACAGCTTTACGTAGGTATAAATAAATCGTCAGTTTGACATCAACACTAATAAATAAAATTGGAGTGTATATTTGTAATATTGAAATACTGAACATACATACATACGATACATAGAGGAACCTAAATCATATATTTTTTTAAATTTTGGTTTGTCTGTTTGTTCTGGCTAATCTCTGAAAAGTCTTGCCTAATTTTGACGAGATTGTTTTTGGCAGGTAGCTGATGTACTAAGGAGTAACTTGTGCTACTTTAATTTTAGAAAAAAAAAGTAAAAATAATATCATAAATCAGACAGAATTAGATATCAGAAGTAATTATTCTACGCAGACGAAGTCGCGAGCAACAGCTAGTAATAAATATATAAACTTCGGCAAAACTAAGAAGCAAGTTATCTTATCAACAATGTTTTACAATGTCGTTTAAGATGATTAATTCATTCATATAATAGTGACCTAATTTATTATGTAAAGTATACAGTGCTTATCGTTGTGAGAACTTATAGATTGGTGCTCACAATATTTGTAGACCTACGTGGTTATTGCATTATTTTGATGGAAACCATCTCTCTGAAAAATCTTTTCTTCTCAATTCTTCTGCAATTGACAGTTTCCGACCTTTAAAGTTCTTTTCCACCAGAGATGTGCTATGTAGCTATGCTCCGAAGATGTAATATAGCTGCGTGCAGCGTTTCACCTGATACTAAGCTATGTAGGTAACTTTGCGAGTAAGATGTGCTACGAAGATGCGCCGCCGCAAAGTAGCAGTGCGAGGAAGATGCGCAGCTCGAGTATGCGAAGTATCGATAGTAGGGAAGCCATCCATAGGACGCATTTCATATAAAAACATAACTTAGCTGAGTCTCTTTCCACCAATGCTAAGCTATGTTTCCCAATGAATTTGATTGGTGGAAGCCAAACGCACCGACAACAACAAAGCACATATTATTGTTTGTATTTTCTGAGTAATATGGCATAAAGTGGGATATTCTTTTTCAATTTTAGGTGACTTGGAAGTAACCGAATTTTTAAACATTGATTTTGTTTTCAATTTCTTATAGAAAGAATCGTAGTTAACACAGCGTAGGTATGAGTTCTATTAAAATTAGAAATTAGGTTGTTGGTAATAAATAACTGGGCAAAACCCAAAGCTGAGTAATATTAAATTACCTACTCGTACACTGCGATTAATGATAGTTTTCAAAACAAATTCTTCATCGCTATTTTTAATTATGGACACTGGTGTAATACTTATTGCAAATTAGATCGCCGTATAGCTTTTTTATCCCCATAGGAGTAGGCAGACATGGACATTATGACACGTAATACCACTGTAGGATGCACACACACTTTTCACCATTTGTGTTATATGTCCTATGTAATAAGAGCCTATGTATACTATGACACAATTCCAGATTCCATGCTATTAGTGATTTTTTTTTTCGAAAAACCGTAGAAAGCCCAGAAGTACAAATTTTGCGCTGCCCAAAAGGGTCCATAGTTTGGGAATATTACTGTATTATAAAAAATTAAATTAAAAATTTAAAAAACCCCCGACATAAAATCTTTATTTCCCTTTAAAAAGTAAAAAATAATAAAAGAAACCTAATCTTAAAGTACCTAAGAATGTACTAATAATTCTAAAAAAAAAATACGTCGCGTTGGGGGACCGCTCCTAATTATTTCTTACTTTGGATTTTTTCATAAGTATCACGTGCTTGGTGTTAACATTAAAGTAAATTGATGTTTAAGTACTTAACTATAATGCAGAAAATAGAAATACAGCGGCACGGGCGGCGGTGTGCAGTCCGTATTCATGCGGTCCCCCAACGTGACGTATTTTTTTTTTTAGAATTATTAGTACATTCTTAGGTACTTTAAGATTAGGTTTCTTTTATTATTTTTTACTTTTTAAAGGGAAATAAAGATTTTATGTCGGGGGTTTTTTAAATTTTTAATTTAATTTTTTATTTCATACTTTTTATAGGTAGGTTAGGTTAAGTTAAGTTAGGCTTAGTATATTACATATGCTTACTATAATTTCAATTCTTGTTAAGTTAAAGATTACATTCAAGGTCAAGCTCGTTCGCTTTGATTTTTTTTTTTACTTATTAATTATTACTAGTTTTTGTTTCTATAAGTAGGCTAAAGATTACATTGGTGCAAGTTTTATATTTTTGTATTTTATAAAATATTTAATTTAATTTTTAATTTTTTTTTAATACGAAAAAATGATATCTTTCAATATTTTCTTTCAGTGCTGTTTCATTTGAGACCCCATCCTAGTATATTTGCAGACGTTCGGTTAATCTCCCGCTTACGTTACTTTCACCGCCCATAACTTTAAAACGGCTCAACCGATTTTCATCAAACATGTCTAAAAACACTCGCACATAAGTCCCCTTTAATACGAAAAAAACTAAATTGAAATAACTGCATCCGTTCGGGAGTTATGATGCCACAGACAGACAGACAGACAGACACGTCAAACTTATAACACCCCTCTTTTTGCGTCGGGGGTTAAAAACTTAAAACCCTGTACACTATGGATGTATTAGTGTGTATATAGTAACATAAATAAGAAATGGCTTTGCAAACTAAAGATTATACTGTTGTTTAACCAAATAGCTATCTGTCTACGTAGACAAGGTCGTAGTCTAACATCATTTTTAATTAAGACTAATCTAAACCCAGGCATTAATTGGACTACATAATGTAATGCCACGCCTCTTACCCACAAAGGTGGTTGGTAAAACATAGAAAAGCTATTCTTTTACTAAGCTTTCGAGACGTCAAAATATCACAGAACCTCAGTAGAAAGTGTTATAGTTTAGAGAAGTAACATTTTATTGCATAAGAACTCCTAAATAACATCAAAATGGGTGACTGGAACCCACACTAGGATACCTTGTGCCCGTAGGTTCTAGTTTCTTTCGACAGGTGCAGTAAACAAGTACAAACCAAAAATTTATAATTACGTTTACATTATAATTGATTGGGTTTGTTTTCAGACATCGTTCTATTACTGAAAATTAAGTAGTCTAATGATAAAAATCTTTGCAATAACTGTTTACCAAGCTTTTCACCAAGCAATTTGATTGACTGATTAATTTGTTAAATATCTATCTAGAATTCTGTGTCATCGGACTGTTGGCTATGATATCTATTATCTAATAATCTACATGTGACCTTAATTGCTAAGAATTTGTGCAAATATGACTAGGCTAACATAACACACAGGAGATAAACAGTGATCTTCCAAATGCAAAAAGACGGCAGCAAAATAATATCACACTTTTGCCATTATTTTAATTATTTTTTGTTGCAAGCTCGACTCTTGATTGCAGTAGTGATAAGAGTGCGTGGGGTGTAGTCTGGTGGTTCATGAGTGCACGTTTTACTTAGGGTCAGTCACTCAGCAGATGCATTCGCAGTCACAAATAATCCGCCCTGCGATTTCCAGGAACACTTCAATGGGTGCTTACAGTGACTATTTATACCACGTTCAATAACGCTGCTGTAATACTTGCTATATTATGATGGTGCAAGCAGTGCAACGTACTTCATTCACTAGCAGTCGTTGAACCCACGCACTTTGATTTTTAAACTACTCGATGCAACTGATTCATAAATTAATTGATGTAATAAACGAACATTCCTTCAACTATTAGGGCAACTGTCTTTATTGATTTGTTTAAATTTTTAATGGAACTGTTAAGGAGGGTAAATACATTACTCAATGTAGGCAGAGCTTTATTGCTCCAAAACGAAGCAATTTTTGTCCCACGTAGGCCGCGAGCAATGTGATAATTAACTTCGCGACTCGAATACTAATTAATTATTCGTTGTTTCACTAAGATGTCCAAATTAAAGTTACGACGAAACACGATACAGGGCTTAATGAGAGGCATTATCACCCGCAGAAATAAAATTATTTGGAGCCATTTTACGAGCATCACTTCCGCTAACCAACCGATACGTACGTATGACAGAAATAATTAAAAAATAAAAAATCACAAAGATCACTGGAGATGAGGATTATCACAGAAATACTGGCAGCACATAAATCACTCACACTTCTAACACATCGTCGTGATAAGCGTCCTCTGCTTGGTATCCTCTGTCGTCCTGATAGCAAAGTACCAGGGAGGCAGGCCAGAGCAGAAGTAATGCGGCACAGGCCGCGGGTGTGAGCGGCGCGCGCATCGCGACTGCGGGTGCGCGCGCGCTTCGGATATGCGTTTGAGCAGTGATAGCCAAAGTTATAGTTGTACAGTATGTTTGCATACGCAGCTTCCTATAAGTTTAACTATCATTATCAATGTAATTTTCTATTTTACTAAATAATTCAAAATTCAGCTGAATAATAATGGCTCTACATGGAAGCTATTACAATCTTTAAACACAAACACATTATTAAGCAGCTTAGTAATATGTCTTTAAAAAAAGTGAGTACTTATTAGAATTTACAAATAATTATAATTAGACCGATATCACCCGATATGTACTAAATGCTGAAGATTATATATAATCTAAGTGCGGGAGAGCCATGCTTCGGCACGAATGGGCCGGCTCGACCGGAATACCACGGTCTCACAGAAAACCGACGTGAAACAACGCTTGCGTTGTGTTTCGTTGTGTGAGTGAGGTTACCAGAGGCCCAATTCCCCCCTTCCCAATCTTCCCCATCCCCGATTCCCGAACAACAACCCTTAAATTCCATCTCCCAAAAAGCCGGGAACGCACTTGTAGCGCCTCTGGTGTTTCAAGTGTCCATGGGCGGCGGCGATTGCTTACCATCAGGTAATACGCCTGCTCGATTGCCGGCTTGTTCCATAAAAAAAAAAAAAAAGATTATATATGCCCCTGTAGTCAGTGATAAATTAAGTTAAAGTTATTTTAAGACAATCCCTTTAATATGTTTCTACACTCTTCATTTTAATTTATTCACTTGTGAAAAAATGTCAAGCTGAAAATAGATATTAACTATGCAAGTATAAACTGTTGTGACGTTGAAGCTAGTTTTAAAATAGCTGCCAGACGCTCTGATCTCCGGGGATTGCATTTTTTGCAACATCTATTTTGTTAATGCTTGCATTTTATTTTGGTCTGTTATAAGATGATTAAGATTGACTGAGAACATCGTATACAATAATAAACAGTTTTAAAGTACCTTATATTATGAGGATAAAAATGAGGATCATTTTGTAAGTAGTACATGGAAACTTTCCTCTTCCCTTCGCAGTAATTCTGCGAATTCTTAAGGTACAGGGAAGTGTTATTTTAATACAAAGTTTGAGCATCGATGTACTAGTAGTTGGTAATAGTCCCGAAATAGCCTCCAGTGCGTGTAGGGTGGATATAACGCGGATGTACCAAGTACGAGTATTTTGGCCGTCACGGACGATTCCTGAGTTATTGTTAGCATGCCCATCAGACACGGATTTAGAAGAAAATCTTTTACATATTTAGAACTATGTTTAGGTGTATGTGCGTAATTAAGGACAAATTCAAAGCATTTAAATATGAATTGGTTTTCTAGCCTAGAAGAGGCTTCAACTATTGTTTCAGGTTAGAAAGCCCTTTTGGTGTCCTTTGTTTAGTCTATAGACGGATTATTTCTGGATTAGGACTAAAATGGTGTATACAAAAGTTTGTTAGTATAATCCCTGTAAAGATAGTACATAGAAATCTAATTTTTACCAAAATATTCACGTAGAAATCGTGGTCACATCAGTTTATCTGAAAGCATTTGTTTACGGTAACGTGCGCGGCCGCAGACAGTCGACGCCTCACGGCCACGATCCATCGATCCACTGACACACTGCCGGTTGTGCAATAAACACATATCCATTTGTTTATAATACCCTGGTACTTCAAGCCTATTCGTATTGATTTTTCTAATTTGATTGATTGGCCGTTCTAATGGATTTAAAAGCTTAAAAGCGAGGAAGGATAAACATCCAATACTGTTTGTAAATGTATTTATTTATTAGTCTTCTTGTATCATTTAAGTACATTAGCTACCAAGGAACGAATTATATTAATAGTAAGTAAATCTTTAAATAGGCAATTTTAGACCTTCCTATCTAGACAAATGGCAAACTCTAGTGGAGGTTTAGTCCATACTAATCCCCCACTAGCGTTGGAAACCCTTAGCTAATATGGGGTAAACATAGGCTTTGATCTAATATTGTTTATTTATCTCTGCCTACACCATCGATGTAAAATGATGTGATTGATGATTGCTGAAAGTCAATGTATCATTGAACTACAATCCAGTTGATCGGCAAAGGTTCCAAAGGTTCGATTTCAGAGTCAGACGAAGAATTATTTTGTTTCAATCCTCATTTAGTACTGATAGTTTATTAAATGTTGAAGTATGTGTTTAATTTAGTTACTTATTTACATGATTGATCTTGTATCTGTCTATAATGCCCAATGACGTCACAATTGACACAGTAGCGTGGGACAAATGGTCCTCTCACTCCTCTCAAGTAATGACAAGGAATTAGTGTTTCACTGCCTATTACTCCCATAATAAAACACTTCATTTGCAACCTCGTTATGTCCATAATCGATGTCTTAGCGGTTGACGGCTATTTCTGTTACAAATTACTCGTATTTAGTTTAAATAAACCTTGTTTTTCAGTACTTATTTAATGGTATGAAGCCTTGAATCTATGTTCAGTATGCAAAATGTACGGAGCTGCGGATTGGCTACGGGTTACCGGGTTTCTGGCTCAAAAGCAGGAGTAGGAACGTGGTGGTTTTTAGTTAGTAAGAGTCTGAGACTTAATCTCGCCTCGCGCAAGGCGGGAGAAGTTATTGGATGATATTCCCCCCTCAAAAACAAGCATGTAAAACGTGTATTTGGGAGAAGTTGGATATTTAATTATGTGCACTTCTGTCTACCCCTGTTTTGTTAAGTAAGATCTTGTTTTACAATTTGTCTAATTTAGTAAAAATAACCAACTATGGTTAACGAATCAAATTACTAAGCTTTTTGTTGGAAAACATTGACTAACACGCTCAATACTCTGTTTAATTAAATAAATATTGGAGTTAGGAACAGTACAAATATCAGAATGCCAGTTATCTCTAATACTGTGTGTTTAGCGGCTACTGTAATAATATAATCACTGAAACGTGTATGCTCGACTGAAAATATAGGGAGATATAGAAAGCAATAAGTTTTGGTAAAAGTTTGTTGTCTTGTATTAAAAGTTATGCATTTAAGATAAAGAAAGTAATTAAGTAATTACACTTATTGAAAACCTAGATAATTATTAATTAGATATTTGATTTAATACAGATTTCTATATTTGTCTACTGTTCTTTTGGATTGAGTAGCCTACAGATTTTATGGACAATAGTCCAGATACAGGTAAAGCCATTTCTTATATCATACATTAAGTCATTTTGTTAATTTTAGTTTTACTTAAGATCATACTATCTTAACCATCTACTTGTATAATGGAATAAACGCCCTCTAATAGCCCTGCTATATCGTCAGTACTGTAGAAAAAAATATATAACGACAAAAGCGCGCGAAAGCACAGTCGGACACAACAGTCGAGTATACCGGCCGGTGGCGCGCCGCTTGGGAAAAATCACACTTTTCCTCTCTTGTTGTCTGCCGGCCTTTAGTACTTGTTTGGACACCGACCTCGCTCCAACTCCCAACACTAAATATTCACAAACATACCAAAATAACTTAAAATAAATGACGCTTTTAACTCTTCTAATCGCTAGTTTATTTACCTCAGTTTTGTCGTGGTACCATAATGAACCCAGTTTTTGGGTACCAGGGCAGTATGGGTACCAAGGAGTGCATAATGGCTTGGAGCATGCAAGGGAGTTTGTTAACGAGTGGACAGTTGAAGTGCAAAGTGGTGAAGAAGTAGCTCAGCTGGTGGCTCTGGAACTTGGATACGTTTTTGGAGGGAAGGTAAGTTAGTTAAGCTAGACTGTATTGTCTAATGAAATCATTTGTTAAAACCGAGATAGCTGTAATGTTGTTTATCTTTATTTTTTAACGGCTTTCCTATAATTTGATGAATGACATTCTCTAAGGAAAATTTTCAAAAATGTTTGTGTGTTCAGTTAGGTACCAACTTAAATTATTAAAATATCGTTTGATTCGTCTTACAATTTATAGTAAGTATAACAACCGTGGGTAGAGCTTAGTTAATTAACATTCAAAAGTAGTCCGTTAAGAAATGTCGACCTCATCTAGATTTTTTTATAATTATATTGACGTGTAAAAGTGCTCTTTTGTAGCCTATTTACAAAATAAATTTATTTTATTTTATTTCGTTTTAAAGTCAAAGTCAAAGTCAAAGCATTTATTTCAATTAATCCTAAATTAGGCACTTTTGAAACGTCAAATTGAATTGTCCGTCAGTCTGTCCGTCAGTGAAGCTAGGCGCTCGTTCCAAAATGTTGCTTCGAATGGAGAAGAACGAGCAAGAACCTCCATCGATACTCATTTAAAAAAAAACTCGATTTTAAATCTCGATAGTAATAAATTTTACAAGAGCCTCATATCTATCTGTTTGGTTTACTAACTAATGACTTACGATCAAAGATCTATCCTTCTCGTACAAAGAAAAAGATTTATGTAGTTATGTAGATCAACAAAGAACTATTGCTGTGTGGGTGGAAGGAGGTGTGCCTAAGCTTGTCTAAATAGATTGTAGTAAAAATAACTAGGTAACAAACTTAAAACTAGCTAGCCAATGTAAACTGCTCATAAGCATGTTTCTGTAAAGCATACTCAATAGAACGCTATTTTACGGAGGCCCAATAACCCCCCTTCCCAATCCCCGATTCCCCAACAGCCCTTAAATTCCTAAACTCCAAAAAGCCGGCAACGGACTTGTAAAGCCTCTGGTGTTTCAAGTGTCCTTGGGCGGCGGCGATTGCTTACCATCAGGTGATACGTCTACCATAAAAAAAGCATCTTACTGTACCTATAAATCAGATCGTTGCTTAATTAATAACATACTTACCTACATTATTCCTTTATTCCTAGTACCAGATTAATCGTGTTGCAAGAGTAGCGTCTACTAGGGCCTGCGGTTGATTGATACCGCCACTACTTATTCAGCACCCATACAACATTTTACTTAGTTACCTACCTACTACAATTTATCCAAATCCAATTTAATTTACTCTAATTTATTCTCTTGTATTGAGTAACGACCTCCATTCAAACAAAAGGTGTTAGGAAGCAATGGTTAAATACTCCCATACGAGTGCAGATAACATTTTATGGGAGCTCTTAGGAGAGATGTTCATTGGTGTTTAGTTAATTGGGGTAACGATAGATAACCAAAGAGAAGAAGTGAATTTGAATAAATTAAATATTTTTAGGTAGAATATTTTTTAATTTAAATCGCTTTTTAGGCCTCAACCTAGAAGGTTCAAAACTCGACTATCGATGCCAAACTGAACCAACCCAGCACATGCCTTTCTAGGTCATATGTCTTCTCTTTATAAAAAAAAAAACAATTGCTGTTCGTTAGTCTCGCTAAAAGTCGAGAAAGGCTGGACCGATTTGGCTAATTTTGATTATGGAATCCCCAATTCATCATCAGCAAGCGTGGTGATTATCTACTGTTTATTCCTTCTTTATACGAGGAGAGGTACTCAACAACGGGACAGTTACAAGGCTAATGATCAATGTAGAAAAGCACGTTTTTAATTATTCTGAGAACTGAATAATTTTATTTAATTTTAGAGTTTTTCAAACATTGTTTAACGAGGTAGCACCGTGGTAGCCACTGAATATAAAAAAATTGAAAAAAAAAATATGATAGGTAGGTTGGGAAGTTCAACATTCGGAACCCTTTCGTGAAAAACACACATTTTCACTGTGAAACAATTATAAAATTAATTTTGAAATAATCTCCTGTCGGAGGTCTGTTTGTTGATTTTAATTAAAGGGCTTTTGTAATTTTGATTTCGTTACTAAAAATGGGTTACCATCCAGTTGTATCGGGACCATTTACTTAGGGTTTGAAGTACTAGGTAGTATGATACCTAATACATACATACTATTTTTAGTCATTCTATTTGTGTATGTAGACAGACGGATATATTTTATGAGTCTTGCCTAGGGTACACGTTTGTATTATCTCTTATCAATGTAGGTATTATTATGTTTTTTTATGTAGTATGTAGATGACAAGCTTATTACTCGTGCCACAATTTAGGCATGTGTCTCGACCACTAGTTAAAACAATTCAAACCAATAATAGAAACAGAATCATTGAAGAACCCCGTCAAAATAATGAATAGTTCTTATACAGCATATCAGTCAAAGCGAATTTTTCATTCGTTATCTCTTTGGGGCTATTATTAACCGTCGAATGCACAAAGGTAGTCAATAAAAAATTGCACAATAATACCGCAATATGTCACTAAGTGAGTATTTCGCTCCCAAAAATCCACTTTAATAAAGTTTGTTGCGTATGTGCTCGAGATAAAGCTGAAATCAAAGCTATGACGCCCTGATAACTGAAGTGGCACTCACTGATACCAGCTCCAGTATATTGCATAGATTACACTTCATATATCATGAGTATCATGACTGACGTCACTCACAGTAATTAATCAACTGTATTAGGGTTGCATGAATTGTAAAAAGTGTGGGATTTGTTCTTTTTTATGTACGCGTAGGTGCTTTTCGATCGTTCTGTTTCCTCAACATGTTCAGCAATTTTAGATAACATATTACCTTCTTTGTTGTACTACTAACCTGGAAGATCCTTATTGATTGTCAATCTGTCTTGTTTATGTGATACGTCTGATTTAACAACAACCATTATGCCCATAGGATATGTTCCATTGTTTTCCATTCCATAATATTCCATCAACTAGAAGACTATAGTTAATATACATTTGCTGTCAAAAATAGGTACAATAAACAGGTTGGTAACTCATAAAATTCTATAAAAGAATCCCTATGTCCCTTGGCCACGGCATTACGCATGAACGGGTGGACTAATTGCGCTAATTCTTTTTATTTAAGTATATTTATTGTCTACTGAGAATCTTCTAAGAAAAGTATGGATCGAAGAAAGATGTTTATATAGGGAAAATGAGAAAATATGAAGATAATCATGGCAAATGAAGATAACCATGGTGGAACTATGTGCTACCGATTAAAAATCAATTTTCACAACAGCTTTTATTACTAAGGACACATAAACATACTAGGAGATCATGCATTAGATTTAGTTAAACTTTCCTTAATACTCGTAAAAGCTGAAAGTATATGGGCCTCTTCATAGTGTTGACGAAGTGACGGGACTTCTGTCCCATGGGAAATGCGGTCATCAACACGCTTGACAGACAGTTTGGAGATTGCACTACAATGTTATTAGTACGTAGATGGCTCGTGTAATATCTTCATATACAGGGAGATTATCTCAAAGATGTTTTGGAAGTTTCTAGACATTATATCAGAATTAAATACAAAAGTCTATCTAGAAGTCATTGGGGTAGGCCTATGTTCAGCAGTAGACGTCTTATGGCTGATATGATGATGATGAAATACAAAAAACTTGTTAGTCTCTCTTAATAATTCTTCAGAAATCGTTGAATAACTATTTTAACTTTAGTACTATAAATATAATTTGTTATTAAAGCAGGTCTAATCTTATTTGCTAATAGTGTCTATTAAAAATGTATGTTAGCTCATCCTGTACCTTCGCATATGTAAAAGCTTTTATGACACTGAATTACACTGTAACACGTGTGATGTAATTATGGAGTTCAAGAATACTACACATGCAGATCCATTAAGGAAGTGTAAGTAGCTTTGTTTAGGAAAACCTCAGTTTATTATGAAAAGACAAACAGACATGGGAGGTTGGTAGGAATAGAATTAATAAAACCAAAAAATATTAGGAAGTCTCCAAAGCTTAACAGATACAAGTCTATAAATTCCAAGAAGATCGGCTGTTATCCTGACTATTAACTGTATGATGATGGCAGTTAGGTCATCGAAGTTGCTGGCCGTAACCCGATGGTTGGTTACTTTTTTAAGACAAACCAGGAGGTCTACTCTAATTAACGAAAAACGTAGTTTCGTCCGAAACTTCGCAGATTTCATACTCAATTCCATTTATTGCGAATTTTCTTGAACAAAAATGAACGAATGAAATGAAGATAAATAAATAGGTTTTGAATTGAAATTAAAAATAAATCGTTATTTTAAGTAATTCTATTAGTAAATCAATAAAACCAGCGGCCGAAGATTTGCAAAAACGAAACTTCGCATTTGACAACCGGAGTAGACCTACAGGATTTTGTTATTTAGTTTGTGGTGTTTTAAAGATCCACCTACACTCTTGTCAATATCACTAATTTTGTGTCCCCATAAAACCCACGCCTCTAACATTAACTAGTGCTGATTTCCATAACTATCTACCTATCTAGTATCTACTGCAAAATTTGATTGTGACGTAGGTAAATGTTAATTTAAATGACGTGTTTACTGGTCAAGATATATAACTGGTTAAAAGTGGGTGTTTCACTACGTATATATTTCACTATTATCACTAAACTTTGACCGTTTTATTTTATAACTATATTCCTAGATAGTAAAGAATTGCTTTCGTATAACTATGTTCCGGTATATAATTATGTCCCTTTTTTGAGGGGGGAAAATCATCCAATGACTTCTCCCGCCTTGAGCGAGCCGAGAGGGAGTGTCAGACTCTTATTGACTAAAAATCACCCCGTTCCTACTCCTGCTTTTCGAGCCGGAGCGACGGTAAACCCGCTAGGTAGCCCGCAGCTCCGGATCAGGCATCAGCCCTACTGGGTCCCATCTGTGGTGGTCTGATGGCTCTGTGAGGCGCGTATAATTATAACCTAGGGTTATAAAACGAAGAATTATAACCTAGGGTTATAATTATTGGGCTCGCTGTCATTGCAGCGGTAAGTCCCCTCTTTGAGGAGTGGCTAGAGAGGCGCCATGGCGTCCTCACCTACCGCCTGACGCAGGTGCTTACCGGACATGGGAGTTTCGGTAGGTTCCTGTTTTTGATTGGGCGGGAGGAAACGCCCGGGTGTCATCACTGCGAAGACCGCCCGCAGGACACGGTGGAACACACGGTTGCGGTCTGCCCTGCGTGGGCTGAACACCGCCGTGCCCTCAGGGAAGTGGTCGGCGACGGCGACCTCTCGCGTCCGGCTTTGGTTCAGGCCATGGTGCGGAGCGAGGGGGACTGGGATGCCGTCTCCTCCTTCTGCGAAGCAGTCATGCTAGCTAAGGAGGAGGCGGGACGCGTGAGGGAACGAACTTCCTCACGCCCCAGCCGACGCGAAAGACACTTGATAATTAATAATTAAGATACGAGATTTATCTGCATTCGACTTTACTATATTTTTTTAGTCTTTGAATAACAGATAATGGTCAGAAATTAGGTCAATTTTAATATCTTTATGTTTATAAATTTCGTGAGACATACTAAATTAATTAGTATGTCTTTATCATACTCAAGTAATTATTTGACGAGGAACTCGACTAGTTTCAAGCCATGTTAGAGGCTCATATTATAGTTAGCATTCCGCGAGAGTCGCCTTTAGAAAAATAAATTTTATTATTTTAAAAAGCATATTAGTGTTCTATGTTGAATAAGGAACGAGATACTTTGTAGATTTAATGTTTTTGTTCATTTGTTGGTCCAGATGAACTGATGAGAGAGGCATCGGGTTCGATTCTAGGGTCACATTCGAAAAATAAAAACTTGAAGTTACGTTAATCATATCAAAGCTCAGGCCTCATAGAGTTCCTAGAATAGAATATGTATTTACTTTGTATTTACTTTTTCACAATGTCTTATGTCACCTTCAGACGACCTGGAACGTACCTACCAGACAGTTTTCTGATGGTCAGTACTTATACAATATCTTAACAATGGCTATTATTATCACAACTAGACATTATTTTCATTTATGTTTATTATGTATAAATAAACAATTGTATGTTTAAACAATTGTTTACAAATTTTGTACATAAAGTATGGAATATTATTCATACGTGACTTAATTTTAATAAAATGACCTTTAAAGCCCATTCAGTTAACAAAGTAGGCAAAACATTTTACGCATCTTGCAACACCAGTCGTAGATTCGCCAATCAGCTGTCCCATTCTGTCAGTCCGTGTCCACCTAATCGTGACTAATGTTCAGGAATTAGTTCACATCCATTTGTCTCAGTTTGTAGCGCTAATCATTTGTTTGTTTGTACCTCTTTATTTTTATGTGCGCCGTGTACAACAATCTACTGAAATGCTGAAAATAATTGAGATTATTTTGTTTACACGACTTTACGTGACGCGTTGAGTAACGTGTGAGGCAGTATTTATTGTCTTAACAAATGAAATTCGTTTTTGAAAAATATGTTATGGCAGCCACACACGATACAGTATACTTGTATTAGTAATGTAATAAAAAATTATTATTAATAATGTAATAAAAAATTAGCATACGTTAACGTAAAATTAGTAATGTAATTAAAAATACCATTAGTAATGTAATTAAAAATTAAACTACACATGCTCAAATTGCTTTTTAGAACCGCAAAATCAAGGCAATTGTAAAAAATGCACTTATATTATTTTTAAATAGATCTCGTTGTGTTAATAAGACTATGATAAAAAATGGTAAACTCGCTTGTCAAGGTCCAATTGGTCCAAGGATTGAACTTTTTTACAAATTATCTGGAACTCTTCAGCCGTTTTGACGTGAAGAGTAATATACAAACAATCAAACTTTCTATGTCATACAATATTCAATACTAGAATTTAAACCACAGAATATGTTTCAACTTCTGATCGCATCCAGAGATAACGCAATCGAAACAAGCAAATAAACATTTTAAATTACTTAATTTTATTGAATTATTCAATTAATTTAAATTGAATTACACTTAGTTCATTAAAGCCTAGTACTACGCAGGTACCACCCACACATAGGATAGATTGTGGCGTATTTTTCTAGCAGCTAACTAGATTTACGTCGGTTCGAGTGAGTTTCAGTGAAGCAGTGGAGCTAATTCAAGAGTGACCTAGATGTTCAGATAGCACTTTACAATTTGAACAGACAGTTTAAGGAAACGCCTACGAGGTACTGGGCAGTCACTTCTAATCTGAGAAAGGATTTTTCTGTATCAATCGAGTAGGAAGTCTTTGATCTTCTGTTTTCTGATTAATGTATCTCTCTATATGTACTAAATAGTAAGTTATTTACGTTAAACCTATTTACATTACACGGAAGTTTCGTGAGAAAAGTCCTATCGTATTTTACTTCGTCCTTTTGATTTCTATTTTTTTTTTTTTTGATTTTGATAAGTAGCAAATTCGCCTTTTATTAAAAAATACAATATTTATTTTCCTCAAACAAAGTTTAATTTGTTTATTTATCAGGAAAAAAAGGTAAAATTGCGATAGCTTTTTTAAAATTGGTCCGTGGCAGGCTGGCGGGAGCGCCTCGAGAGTCATCTTTGAACGTTTGAGAGAAAGTTTAGCTGTAGTAGAGGCGTTGCCAGCGTGCGCGGCGTCTGTAGTAGCAACAGTTGAATCGCTTCGGGATGGTGGTGTAAGAGCAACTTTTATCTTAACTCAATAGATGGCGCTGTAACAAAAAGCGTACATCTCGTACACGATTAGCATTTTTGAAAGCTGAAATTCTGCATAATACAGCCTACCCTCTATTGGCTAATAGCACAAACCTACTGAACAAGTACCGTTCAGTTTTTCAGGCGACGCTAACTGTGGAATTAGCGTCGCTCCTACCAGGCTCACAGAAACACGAAGAAAATCTTTTTCAGCGAGTTTCAGCGGCAATCTATTTCCGTAGTTTCAGGGGGCGGGACTTCTGTAAAGTAGGAGCGTTTCAGTGTGTGTGTGTTTAGCCAACACATGCTGCGAGCCAAGGTTACTTTCGTCACGGTTAGCGTTGTGTGGTTCTCCATTAATATTTGCTGAGAATAAATAAAACAATGCAATATGTTGAATTAAAATATTTATTCATGAAAAAAAAACCACTTTTTTAGTTATAATAATTTTTATAGTAATTATTTTGTTGCGCAACAAATCTCTCTTGTATGTTTCTTTGGTTTCTGCTTACGCCCGTGCCTTTCACAAATTCTCCACAGATAACAAAAAATGTTCATTTTTACTTAAAACGTAACAAAAATGTGAGAGGTATCAGGGTTTCATAAAACAGCTGTGCTATACCGTTGTCGAGTTTACATCGTTTCTTACAAAACCGAATTCTGTCGTTCAACTTACGAGACGGGTCAATAACCTTGCGTAGCACGCGCGGCTTTCAATAATGTGAATGAATTTTCATTTGTTACTAATTGTGTATTGATTACAGTTAATTATTTTTTTTAACTTTTCCCAGCATTATTTTATTTAAATAATGATACGTTATATGAATTTGTTATTGCGGACAATTTGACTTGTGTGTACTGTTTATGTATCTTTTATATTATATCAGTTGTAAAAATACAACTTACAGTTTCGTTAACCTGGTTTGGTTTGTAATGTTTTTTATGTATTTTACTAACCTATTAACATTTAACGTTATACGTGAACAATTTTATAAACTGTACTTTATCTTCCAAAGGAATATCTATCCATGAAAATAAATAATAGCAATTCACCCCTTCATGTTAGAGCAGACAAAATCGATATTTCACCATAAATAAAAGATAGAAACAGCAACTGTTGCCTAACGCGTCACACACATAGCACACCCTCGCTCACATCGCGACCTACCCCAACACAAAACACCCTACACGCATATCGTGCATATATGCGCCATATCTCCTAACCATTCCTGCTCTCCTAGTACACATGTGACTCCAAAAACTCACATGACTCCACGAGATGACACGTGCTGCACACGTGTGACGTGTCTACACAACCCCTCCCATGTATAAAGATGTATAAAGTATATGTATGTTTGTTTGTGTGTATAGACGAGAGAATTAGATCGTATGAGTACACGGTACACACTCTATGCGTGTGTCTACGTGATGATGTGTGCGATCGTGTTGGACATGTGTTGTTGTATGGTGAAGCTTTCCTTAGCAATAGCCATCTGGTGTCAATTAGATCTTTGGTGTCTTTGGCACCAATGCTGATTGTTACAGTCAACTGTTTGATAACTTGAGTTGAAATTAACTACTTATTGCAAAGATTATAAAGAATAATAAAAATGAAAGAGTACGCTCTGGAAATCAGTTTTTTCTGCTCTTAGATAATAAGTTAATTTTCAAAATAGTTTAATAAAACAAGTTTGTTTCAAAAATGTTTAAAAATTTTAAAATATATGATGTACGTCATTTATACGTAGAGGAAAATGTATATCATACGCAAAACATAATTATGTACATACATAATGTGTATCAGTGTATGTATTGCTTCAATAAAGTGAAATATTCAAATGAGTCTTATCATGTGCTACTACGTTATCGTATCGTAACATATCGCGTTATCAAAGCAAGTCACGCGTAGGCGGGGCGTATGTACACTCATTCCTCGCATGTTGATAAGGCACATGTGTTGGAAATTGTTATCGCCTTGCGTTTATGATACCCTAGTACATATGTGAGTTTGAGGCATCATATGCCATATTCTGACAAACTTGTCACAACCACCAAGTGACAAGTTGTCAGTCACTGTGTCGAGTTGACACTGACCTACGCTCGCTTGTTTCATTGTTGCTACATTTTTTATTAAATTCAGATTTACAAGTTAGTAATTTTATGTTTGCAACAATGTAAAAAGCTCTGTTTGATAGTAGATAATTGTGTGGAAATAAATTACAACAATATAGTAACTAAGCATTTATTTAGTAATCTTTGTTACACAATTGGTTGTTGATGCGAATAAGCGATCTTTTAACAAATCGTAGTATAAAGGATAATTAAAAAAAAACTATTTTTTAAATTATCCTTTTAACATAAATTATAATACAAAAAAGATGGATTAATTATGTGTATGAGAGGAGTGAAGGAAAGAGGAGGGAATATTGTGACGGCGTTTGACTGAGGAAAGCGAAATCAAAGACATTGGGTACCGAAAATAAACTTTAAACAGAAATATAATAAAATTATAGCCTGTAACGTAACTATGCTATGATTAAAATATTTTGTGGTTCTCGTAAACAATTTTTTTTAACGTTGCCCCAAACTAGGGTTTCCCCCGTGGCGTGCGTTTACTAACATACACATACACATAACGTTCACATACACATGACACTCAGACCCGAAACAACAAAGGGCCATTATACATTGCACTGCAGCCCAGCCACTGTGCTGTAAAAAAATTAATAAAACGTAAAGAGGAGATTGTTGTATATGATGCAGGGAAAATATAATATTATTTAAATAAAACCAAATAATATTTTCATCAAAACGTATTTTTAAACGTACTGCTAACACATCCATTTGGTTTGCGTAAAAGAGCGCCACGACGCTTTTTGTGAGGGTAAGAAATCCTCCCCGGGGAGGTAGAAACCGCCCAATTCGGTGTTAAATCTGTGCTAGGGCGCCGCCTACATCCCATTGTTTCAGACGATAAATACCAGGAACTGAGAAGTGTAGAGGAGTTACTCGGAACTCATTATATTAGGGGTGTATTTCACGAGGGGAATATCCTTAAACGAACTGTTTCCTATAACTATCTGATAACATTGTGTTCGTACTCGTAGAACGCAGGGACGGGTTGGCAGTTGTAATCTGTTATTGTGATTTGTTTATTGGTTTAAATAACTTGTATACCTTACTATTAAATCATGAATTTATTTTTGTATAATAATAATCATTCAATCAATTAATGTTGCGTTTGCGGTACCTAACTGATTTGCTGTCTGTCATCACTCATCAGTTAGTCAATAAATACTACAGACATCACTACTTGTTCGTATCGGAAAATTATATTAGAATTACCTATCAAACATCATCTTTATTACTTCTTATTTTATTTTCTTTGTATGTAAAGTGGTATTAGATAAAGATAACATTAATAGGTACCTGGCAAAAAAGTTGTTTAACGTAACGTTAAACAACTTTTATGTTTAACGTAACGTTAAACAACTTTTATAGTATCGCCATTGACATACAAAGTAGTGTCGACTGCCGCATTGCGAGTATCAATGAGCGTATGACGTCACAGACGGAGTCTACAGGGGTTGACAGTCCCTGAGGGTAACCCACAAGACTGCAACAGGGGCTACCTCTTGTAGTGTTTGAGCGCCTAGTAACTTTGAACTCTGTTTACACGTGGCCGTTTCATTTTGCTATCGACTTTCGAGCAGGTGCTTGCTGCATGTGTGCTGTGTGCTAGATTTCGTTAACTAGTTTATGCCGCGGTTCTGTTCTTCATTTATTATATATTTATCTTTATTTTTGACTCTTTTCACTTGACCAAAATATCATTTTTCAACTGTTGGCCAATGAGGATTCAAATCACTTTGATTAAAATAACAATATGCTGGTGGCTGAAAAAAGATAAAAGGTGTTGTTATTACAAACATAGATGTATAATATGAGATGATAAAGTCACTTTATTTAACTTATTAATGGACTAAGTTATTTGTCACTTAAGAAATAATTTGAACGTTTGTTGTATTTAGTCAAAATATTTCCCAGGTCAATTCTGAAATAACCTAGTTTTCAAAATAATTATTAATTTTGTATAGGTACCATGGAATACAGTGTATACTTTACACAAAGTATATTAAAACATATTAAAAAG
The DNA here is from genome assembly GCF_023101765.2 of Spodoptera frugiperda. Taxonomy (NCBI): domain Eukaryota; kingdom Metazoa; phylum Arthropoda; class Insecta; order Lepidoptera; family Noctuidae; genus Spodoptera; species Spodoptera frugiperda. The sequence continues at coordinate 5,415,752 of NC_064214.1, read as the reverse complement.
TAGATTACAATCTAAAATAATAAAATAAAAAACTTTAACAGGTTCGCGGATTCCCGGACACGTACATATTTTTGAAATATGAACATGAGAAGCAGCGTCGCACCCCCAGTCATCACACGTCGGCACTTGTCAAGGACAGGAGGGTGAGTAAGATGACACCTTCTTTTATATATGGGCGCCTGGTAACTTTGAACTCGGTTTACACGTGGCTGTTTCAAAAGCCGCTATATTTAACGTACCATAAAGTGGGACAAGGTTTTCGCGTGCATGATGAGTAGTGCCATTGTGGGTTTTATTATCCTTGTTTATTTATGGGACAGTTATATGACAATAATGTATGGACTGTCGGTATGGACCAAATTATGAACAGGTAAAGTCAGTTAAAAATTGACAACCATCTTATCGAATTTGTAGTTTGCCAAGTTCATGAAACATTTTAACCGTATGTATGTTTTGAAATCGTCTGAAAAACAAAAGTAACCTAAACAATAAAATAAAAGTAATAGTCGTACTATTGTACCACCATGCAAACGAAAACAAACCAATCAAAAAGTGACCTTAGAAGAAATTCATACATAAATCATATTTTTATACATTATTCATAGAAGATTCAATAAGGCATATTTTAAAAATTACATTTCTCTACAGGTAAGGTGGGCTGAACAACTGTTTTCGAAGTCTCGGGTCAAACGCTACGCTATGCCAGACCCCGATGAGCCGTTGCAAAGGGTCAAGAGGCTTGAAGAAACCGATACTTTGAAAACAATAAATAAAGACCACCGAGGTAAAACCTGGTTTAATGATGAATTGTGGAGCCACGAGTGGTATTTGGTGAGTTTTATTATAAAAAAAATATAAGTACCTTCATGTATTTTTATTAAATATTTAGGGCGATGTTTTCAGTCTTCTGGGAACGTTTTCCAGTGTCAGTGATGCCGACGAGTACTTTGACGCCTAATGGAGGGAAACTTAACTTTATTTTTTTTAATTATTATTCCTTGTTTTAGTTTTAATTTTTTAGGTAGGTTGTACCTACAATGTACATATTTATTTATTACTCATTAAAGTTTTTTTTATTATAGTAGATTTATTTATTGTCACCATGTATATTAATTAATGTGATTACTAACTTAAATTCCTATAAATGATGTGCCACAGACGTGCTATGACAAATGTAACAGTGGTTTGATCTACTACCTATAATATGGCATGACAAACTTTAAAATAAACAAGTTTAACTAGATAATTCCCTACAATAAGAATCATTAAAAATGATACTAGTGCTATGTTCTAATTATAATGTTTATTGTTTTCAGCAAGACACGCGCACAGTACACAATTTACCCCGGCTCGATCTCAACGTGTTGCCGGTGTATGAAATGGGGTACAACGGCAACGGTGTGCGCGTCTCCGTACTCGATGACGGCATAGAACACAATCACACAGACTTGCGAGCCAACTACGTAAGTCTTATGCTCTCCTAGTACAGTTGAGGCAAACGGTGAAAATTTTCTGCACTAAAATGGAACATAAGTCCACTGATGTTTACTCACAGTTCTGATTAACAGATGGCGTTACTAGTATCAGAATTGTTTTTATTTTCAGCTGTGAATATTTTTTTAATTTAAGCAGTATTGAGTACTTTTCATGATACATTTAACATATAATGTTACTGTTACGTAGCCGAAGCATATTCTTCAACGTTCTCATGGAATTCAAACCAAAACGTAATAAAAAATATTATTCACCTAATTTGTATGTTTGTATGGCAAATTGGATGGGTTTTGAGGCGATAATTTCACTAATTCCGATAAAGTGGGTTGCCTGATTTTCGCATTACTATTTCTGTTACTTAATATTGTTCAAATGACACTCAAAACAAAATAAAACCGAAAATGTTCAATTCAGCGCCATCTATCGGGAAACGGGCCACGAACAGCCCGGAACATTCACCTTAAATAATAAACTACTAGTATAAAATAATTCATACAAACTAAATTACGATTTAATTATGATAGTAATTAAAAGCGATAAAACACAGTAAAATAATATAAAATTCCAATTTGGGTGCACTCAAACACATTAAAACACAACACGAAACACTCTTTCATCATTCTGATATCCTGGTACTAAGTAGAAGACATATCGAAATTTTCCGTGGTAAAAAGACACAACTGCGATGTGGAGAACGCTTGCTTGCTAGTTGACTAGCCGACCAAACCGAACCGTAGACAAAGTAACATCGCTTGGTGGCGAAACGATATCTAAATTCGTCATCGTCTCTGAAATAACGATAAACATTTCTTAGCCAATGTATCATCACGATCGTGTTCGTTGTGTCGCTGTTTTATAATCGGTTTGTAACGTTTTAGCATTCGTTTCGTTATCTTTATTGACGATCGAGGCTAAGACGACCACCAAAAGTGCTGCTTGTCTACGTATTTGTATGGAATAAACGCGATAACGATTCGTTACTTTGTATGGTTTCGTCATGAAATGTAACATAATGAATTTTAATACTCTCTGTTCAACCAATATTCTTATTTATTATCAAAGTATAAGAATATAGGAAGGAACCAGATGTTATTTATTATACGGTGTTGTATCGTGCTACTACTGTGCCGTGTGCTGCGGCAGTATCACAGTTTGTGACGTAGTAATTCTGTTTATAGCTCTCCGTTCGTTCTGTAGTCCTGGTACTAAGTTAAGTTTACTTTGAAATTTTCGTGCTAAAAGGGCACATCTCGGAATAAATATAAAAAAACATGCATGGTTTGAATTGAGTGTACCTAAATCAAGTTGTTAAAAAAATGCTAGGAAAATAATAGATTATGTATTTTTTATATTAGTTTATATATGAAAATGGCTTTGCATGAAATTCGGGTTGGTAAAATAAAATATAGTTTTTTTTTTTTTAATCTTTAAAATTAGATTATTTTTCCCCGCCACATTTTTTATAATTAAAATTCTGTCTATTCTGATTTCCATTTGAAAAAATATTATTTAATTTAATCTAAAACATACCAAATGAGAAAAATAAATAAATAATTGTAAATATCGATTATTACTTTATTTTTTATCGGTTGCTATGGTCGTCGTCGTCGATATTGACGTCACCTTTTACGTAGCGAATAACACCTCTCTTAGCTTATCGCGCCCTGGTAAGTTCGCGGCCGATATGACGCGACAGGCGCGTAATATGGCCCACCCGTGGACCCACCCAACTTCGGACGTTATTTCAATCAAACAAATTATTATTTGTTGGGGTTACTTTGCCAATTTTTACTAACATAAATAATGAAAACAGGACAAAGGCACTTAGATGAAAATGAATGTTTTGGAGATTCGTAGGTAAATCCTGTATCTAGGAACGACGCTAGGAAAATATGGATACTTACTTAATTGTGAGTTGACAGAATAACAAAATCCTAATAAATAAACCTCTACTACACTTAAACGTAGCATTGTTTGTATTTATGCGGCTAATGTAACATTATTTGTTTATAGGATCCAGAAATAAGTTGGGATAGCAACGACGACGATGCAGATCCTTCACCGAGGTATGAAGACATCAAGTTAAATTCACATGGCACTCGTTGTGCAGGAGAAGTAAGACATTCTAATTGTTGAATTTTTCGTGTTCATTTATATTTACCAAACATGAATTAGTGATTTTAAAAGAAATTGCTTTTGCCGCTTGTAAGATTGCCATGACCGCGAACAACTTGAAGTGTGGTGTGGGCGTGGCGTGGGGGGCGAAAGTGGGAGGAGTTAGAATGCTTGATGGACGAATTACAGACCGGATAGAGGGAGAAGCGATAGGTGAGTTAACTGTACATCTCCTAGAATTTATGAACACCTGGTACATTCGGTCGCCATGTTGAGGTAAAACGTCGTACGTAAGCTTTTTTTTCACGAGAGGGTGGTGGTTAGTAAGAATAAATTAAAAAATTACCTTTTGTAAAGGTAAAGGAGAAGGGGACTTCTCCATACATTTCTGGGCCCAGGTGTTAACTGAATCAAACTAGCCTTATTTGTAAGAGGATATAATAACAAGGCCTCACTGAAAATTTGGTGAAATTTGGCTATCCAGGAATCAAGTTATATGTACCTAATGTAGTAAAAGTGAGGTTATATTATAACATTGCAGTTTTTTTGTGTTTTTTACGAAATACTTTTGAATAGTTTTGGTTGTGTTATGGTTTTAAGCAAGGAGCGTGTGTGACGTGTCGAAAATCTGACACGTTTGGCTCTCCAGCGCCCTGAACAGTCGCTATAGTCGAAGACAAGTTTTTACATTCTGCACTTAGGGCCTATGCACACCAAGTTTTATAAACGGCCCGCGACGCGCTTTTTTTTAAACGCGCGTCGCCGGCCGTTTTTCTCCTACAGTGCAGTCTGTTGTCGTTTGTATCGATGCATACGCGCGGCACCAGCGCGTGTGTATCGATAACACGCGCGTTTGCATGGCTTCCGCATCGCTACACACGCGTGTCTGTATCGCTACACACGCGTGTCAGGTGTGCAAAGGTCTACAGACCGCGTCTAACTTGCGTTCGTATCGCGACTGTAGCGATACAGACGCGATACGCACGCAAGAATCGCGTCTGTATCGCTACAAACGGCGCGTTTAAAAACGTGGTGTGCATAGGCCCTTAGAAGCAATAATCAGAACGAAACACAACGAACGAGTGTCATCTGTCAATCGGTGACTGACTGATGTCAGACAGAAGTGTTTTAAGAAGTTTAAATCACAGAGTTCGTTATACATAAATGATTAAATAATCATTAATTTTTTATAACTTAATTTAAGTTTTCTCGCTTCCCAGATAGAAACTTGGTACCATATTTTGTGATTTCCTTTAAAAAAATATGACGGTTTTTTTAATATACATTTCAACTAGTTAACTGCTGGGCCCAAAAGTCCCCTTCTCCTTTATTAATACCTCGTGTATTTGCGTTACATTACCAGTTATTTAGCGATACAGAATAATAAGTTCGAAATGTTTGGAATAGCTTAATCAAAATAAAAAAAGTTGTACGTTATATATAGATGTACCTATGTAAGTATTTAAGTAAAATTATTTAATTACTTGTGAAGATACATTTACCTACAAAGTACCTAACAAATTAGCATGCCGATTGTTTAAACCTTGAGAGAGCCAGAACAAGGGAACGTGTTTTTTTTATTATTACACGCATTATTTATAATTAAATTCCCGACATTGTTATGTACTTCACAAAATGCTACGTGTATCTCTTTATATTTTATGGTGCCTTGGTTACATTGGTGTATTGTGACGTAACGTAATCGTCGTCCGTGCCTTTTCGTCGAATCAGTCAGTAATCGAATAAAAGACAAATGACACACAAAGCGTGTGATCGAGTGATTCCGATCTTAGCATTATTTTCTGTCCTGTTTGGTCTTTCAGTGAACGTTTAAAAATTTCTGTATAATACCTATAGAGAATTTGAATTAAGATCGGTAATAATTAATCTCGTAATGAAGAGAGATAATTATTAATTACTTATTATTTTAGGGAAATCTTAATAAAATTAGTCAAAATACTTTGTCTCGTGTGTGTGTAAGCTCAAATCTATCGATAGATGAATAATGACCGTCCGTCTCGTCTGTCCGTTCAAGCAAGCTGGGTTCAAGCTGCTTTCCTCGTGTTAAAAAAATACGGGCGATGCAATCGATGAATGATCCTTTTGTATTGAAAACAAGTGAAACGCGTTACTAAATTACTAGGAAACTATGCATTCTTAAGAGTCCTTTAATTTGTAAGGTAATAATATTATATTATTTACTTCACTGTAGATATAAAACATAAATATTTAATTTTATTTACTCACACTTAAATAGTAAATTAATCCGCCATGTTCATTACAAAACAGAAACGTGTTTGTATGTCAGTTAACTAACTACTAACCGACAGTTAGTGGCTATCCGTGTTTCAATATCGCATGTTAGGCGGCCACATGTTGGTGGTGACCGCGATTACCAGGGTACTATGAATGAAAAGAGATTACAAACTAAAAATACGCGCTAAGGAAAGAACATTTTTTACGCGACGCGTATGTCGTGAACCCAAAAATAATAGGTATTATTGAATATGTAAAACCATATTCATTAATATTATTTTTGTTAGATGTGGTTTGATTTCTGAGTACATCAGAGTAGAAACTAGTATGTACTAATTATTTCTTTATACCCAAGAAAATGTTTATACTAAAAAAACTATCTCTAATTATGAATTTCAGGATACGCTTTAGACAAAGTGGACATATACAGTGCTTCTTGGGGTCCTAATGACGATGGTCGAACCGTCGAGGGACCAGGGCGCCTAGCCAACGAGGCGTTTAAACGTGGTGTCACTGAGGTAAGTACTGTGCGAAATAAATATATGTAATATGTTTTATCTACTGTATTCTAATAATAAATTAATTTGTATTTAGGCAAAATATTTTCAGTAACTGGTATAAACTGATGATTAGGTAATTATTTGTTTAAAAGCTACAACTGTGAAATTAAATCATGTTTGCCAGGGTCGTAGTGGCAAAGGTGCCATCTATGTATGGGCAAATGGAAATGGCGGTGGTCACGGAGACAACTGTAATTGCGATGGGTAGGGTACTATTTACTACGAATAAATTTAATTCATCATCATTATGTATTATTTTAATTCAATATTCATTGAAACATTAAAATTTTCAGATACTCGTCTAGTATTTACACAATATCAATAGGAAGTGCTTCTCAGCATGGTCTGTTTCCTTGGTACGGAGAGATTTGTTCATCTACGCTTGCTGCCGCGTACTCCTCTGGTGCCTACAAAGATCAGAAAATAGTAAGTTCGCTAGTGCTGCCATACAATGACTCATTCAAATGACATAGTAGGTTCATTCATAACTAAACTCTTGTATTGCAGTCGTCAAGAGTAAAAAAGACATCAACTTATTCCTATCTCTTTCAGGCTACGACAGACACCGGTGATTCCTGTACGCTGGGACATACTGGAACGTCTGCCGCCGCCCCATTGGCTGCTGGCATCATCGCTCTCGCTCTAAGCGCAAAGTTAGTTGACCCTTCTTACGCGCCCGTACATGGCCTGTGTTGTTATGTGACTCTGGTACCTTGGTGGGTACGGTCTGTCACATTCGTAAAATGGACACAATAAAAATGAATCATCTGCAATCCATTTACATCATAGAACTGTGTTAAATCTGATATTTTTACACAAGAAATATAATGATTATATTGAACCGTAACTTTGGCATAAATAGAGACTTATTTATGGTAACAATTATTATGTATTTCGTTACGAAATTAAGGATGATTATTGGAAATATGAAACATCTTGTGCTCATATGAAACATACAAGAAGCTGTCTTTTATCGACTAGGTAAAGAAGTACCTATAAAATGACACCTTTTTGGGACCCCAGATGTCCTATTTAATTAACAATCCGAAATATAATATGATTTTAAGATATTTTGACGACAATGATTGATAAATTAGGTATCATTGATGAAAGCTAATATAATAAAATATTTGTGTGTCGCACATTCATATTAAATACTACATTGAGTGGGTGTGATAATGTTAATTACCGATTTTAATTATATATTTTCAGTCAAAATTTAACATGGCGGGATGTACAACATTTAATAGTTTGGACATCAGAATACGCTCCACTTTCAGCGAATCCTGGGTGGCAAATAAATGGGTAAATATTAAATACTGATGTAATTTTACGTATTTTTTTCGGTAGTGTGGTTAGTAGCGTAGATCTTATTATTTAATTTTGTATTGTTTTAGTGCAGGACTGTATTTCGACGTTCGATTTGGTTTTGGACTTTTGAATGCTGGTGCACTTGTGAAAACTGCACTAAACTGGACGACTGTGCCGAAAGATTATGTTTGCCGGGTGAATTCTGCGCCGTAAGTATGGTATTTTAATAACCTGAATAAACATTCTTATGTTAGCAAAATTTTTACTTACTAAATTATTATTTGTTTACAGAACTGAAGAAGGAAATACTCGTTTGTGGTCCAGGCATCACGTCGAAGTCCCGATAACAGTAGAAGACGATTGTGTAGTCAATTTTGTTGAACATGTCGAAGTATCAATAAATGTGAAATATTCTCGTCGGGGAGCATTGGAGATTTATTTAGTTTCACCCCAAGGTAAGACGTTTAGTGCTCATGTTAGCCTAGTATTTTAGTTTCTATTTTACTGTTACCTAACTTGACAAGAAATTATTTTTAATGGTTTTTAGGCACGCAAGTTCAGTTACTCAGCGCTCGTCACAAGGACACATCAACAACAGGTTTCGTGAACTGGCCCCTTATGTCGGTAGCCACGTGGGGAGAGAATCCTAAAGGGGTTTGGAAGGTCATAGTTACTGATAACGTAAGTGTGTACATAATATTGTTAAATATAATATTGAAATAAAATGTATTTAATTGACTACATTAACGACTTTCTTTATTGCAGACTTACGAAAAAAATACTGGAGACGTCGGTCCTGTGAGTTTAACGTTACACGGAACGAAAACAATACCAGCACACATGAAAAATGGGCCAAGGATTTACAACGATAATTACAACTATCAAGAGGCATTCGAATATTTCGATAGTGTAGACAAAGACGTCGCTGACGTCGTATCGAATACCGTTACAGACGACGAAGTTGTAGCCATGCTACCAGGCGAACATAAGTCGCAGGCGGTCGTTGACATACATGACATTGATTCTACAGTATTAGCTGAAGTCGAGAAGGAATTACAAAGGATTAATCATAGACGCGTGTATAGCGACATAGGATTGTAAAATGTCGTATTTAATCTGCTTTGTCATGTAAATAACAATACACAATATTTATATTATAATAATATACAATAACGTTATAATGAAAAATACACAGTCAATAATGAGTTTGTCGCGACATTAATTCATCTCACATCAATGATTTGTAAATCGGTTTTATAAGTTTTCTAATCATTACCCTGTAGTATTTATTTTTTTATCTATCTAGTTTATGATGCCCCAGTATTATTAATATTAATAATTGTATTCGTTTATTTATTTACCTAGTTTTAGTATATAGAGTATTTATGCAGTGATTCTATGTAACTAAATATTGATCTCATTATAAAGTTTAGATTACAAAATTAACACACACGCACCCGTGACTCTGCTGGTGTTGCGGGTGTCCATGGCCGGCGCTGATTGCTTACCATCAGGTAATGTTTACCATTAAACTACTAGTTTATAATAGTGTACATTATACCAAAAATATACCATTACAGAAAGAATGAATGAATATACGTTTTTTATTTTATAAGCCTCGTTAGGCTGCGGTTTCACAGAGGCGGAGTAAAGCGGTGCGGAGAAGAGCTGTGTCGCGATGCACCAATCACCTGGCTTGAAATCCACATCTCTTCTTTTCAAGCCATGTGATTGGTGAATCGCGGTACAGCTCTTCTCCGCTCCGCTTCAATGGAAGTGCACCCTTAACCGTGGATTTGATTTTTCTGAATATCCTGTCCTGGAAATCCGAAGATTACTATTTACGGAGAAAATAAAACAACAAACAAATATTTAAGTTATAATATATTTATTTAAATGCTGTGATTTCTTAGTCTCTTTACATTTTATATTAAATCCTATTTCTTTGAGCTCTTGAACTAGAAAATCATCTTTGTATTCATCTATTTTGGAGAGCCATTTTTCAGTGGATATGACGTGGCGACATCTGCCGCCTAACTCAGGAGGTAGGTACATGGGGTCTATGTGTTTGTGTAGGGAACTCAGATCGTTTCCATGAAAATGTATGCGATTCCAAACGGCTCTTGGCATAAACTGCTTGAATAAATAAAATATTGAATGAAGTATCCAATTGTATCTAATAATATGAAGATTGTGATTCGGCAGAGGAAATGATACCTGAAATGAACAATTAGAAAAACATAAAATAAAACAAAATAAATTATTATTTGTTGAGAATAGTGACATCTAGCGGGCTTTTTCCCCTAAGCTTTTACTCCCTTTCGGGTGGTGTACTGGTGTTGAATTGAATTGAAAATATTTTTTATAAGTAACAAGAGATGGCACTGGTTGCACGAACAATTTTTTTCGATGATATTTTTTGTAAGGGTTGTTTTTAAGGACACAAAATTCAGGTTATCAATAAAGGAATTTTAATTATTTTATTACCCCCATAAGAGCAACGATCTGTCCTGCTACGGTAGGGGTTAACTGAGCAACTTGTCTCAGATTAAGTCCGTCTAGGTCCACGACTATTGTAACTCCGAGTATCTGTAGCTTCGGTTGCATTGTGGCTATTTCATCCATTACTAGAGCATAGCGGACTACTTCTTCAATGGCTGCAGCGTCAACGTCCCACCGTCCTAGATGAGAAAATAATTAAGAAATTAATAAAACAATAAAATACATAATGAGTATAAGAATCGTAGCATCGTAGTAGTGGCGTAGCCGTGTAGCGTCACGCTACGCGCGTTCTACGACGCTACGAAGGCTACGATACGCTATACGTTAGAGTCGTATGCAGTTGCCATTCTGTACTCTTAGTACGATTCGTTCGTTGTTGATTTGATTGGCCGGAACAAATAAACCAACCAATCAGAGCGCCGAACGCGCTCTCGTTTCGATTTATTTAAACAAAAAGCAATAGTACTAGTTCAGTTGTTTTAGTAACAAAAACTGTTTTCTATGATAATTCTCTTTTTGTTATTATTTTATGTATCGAAATGAATGTAATAATGAACAATTAAATAGCTTGCATTTTTTCTCGTCTTGTTGAAACTAGCATCATGTGATCAGTAACCTCAGTCTATACACTTTGTATCTTACCAAACCTCATAAGAATGATTCGTCCATGGTCGGGGCTCTCTGGCAGGACGCCGGCGTACACGTCTCGTACCAGCACCAGGTTGAAGGGATCGCAGTCGTATAGATACGCGTTCTCACGACGAAACTGTTCGTAGCGCACCATCTGGTCAAACAAAAAAATGTACATTAATTAAAAAGTTATTCAAAAATAAGGCTTATATTTTTTTTTCTTAAAAATTCCTTATAGTCCATTTATCGAGGAGGTTAGGCTATAAAACATCACACTATGACCATTAGAACTCCAGCAATAGGTTAAAAATTATATGAATACGAAAGTAACTCACGTCTCTCTCTCTTCTTTATGCCTAAACTACTGTACCGATTTCAATGATTCTTTTTGTGTTGGACAGTGCAAGTTATCGAAGAAGCCTAGGCTAGGCTATAAAACATCATGCTAAGACCAATAGGAGCCCAGAAGAGCGTGGAAGTAGTTAGTTATTATACGTATAAAACTGAAGAGTTTGTTTTAGCTGAACCGAGCACAGCGGGTGAAACAGGAACTGGCCAGTACACTAACATAGAGTGGCACTTAAAGTAAAACAAGTTTAATTAGCAATTTCAATGTTTCAAAACATCAATCAGTAGGTAAATGTCTTGATGGAAATGGATTCTTTTTATACGTGTTACAAAACGCCAAATGGGAAGTTATAAATTAGACCAAGGCCTTTAGATTACCTTTTTAAGACTGTACCTAAATGTAAAAGATCTAGAATTTCTTGTGAAGTACTTAGGTACCTAGATATTGAATGAAAGCCTATTTTCTAGAATAGAAGATAGATGAGTGGTAATATTTCAGCCCTACCAATCGTAATTGGTAACTACTTTCAAGTCTTCTTTCTTTTGCAGCAATCATGATTCTTTATGATTGCCGAGTAGTAATATGGTTAGTAAATACTGCTAGTTTCTACGTGAATTTAGGCTACGCCGGAATTATTAACAGGAAAATATGTCTATTTTCCTGTTAATGATATTAAATGTGATTGTGATACGTTTACTACGTTTAAATAATGGGAGTGCCATACCTCAGCACGAATGGGACGGCTCAACCGGAGTGATACCACGGCCTCATAGAAAACCGACGTGAAACAACGCTTGCGTTGTGTTTCGTTGTGTGAGTGAGGTTACCGGAGGCCCAATTATCCCCCTTCCCAATCCCCGCTTTCCTAAGAACCCATAAATCCGTAACCCCCAAAAGGCCGGCAACGCACTTCTAACAATTTGTGTGGTAAATTCTTAACTTTCTCGGATTTCTAATTGCGTCTAACGACCAGTACGTGCTTACTGCATTAGTAAAGAAAAAGCTACATATTTATGAAAAGACCATTAGCGGTAATGACATTCCATTAGAATTAAAACTTTTCAAATTACCAGAAAAAAACTCAATCTTAAAAAATGAATAGAGACTCAGTGGATTTAAATAAACCATTTGTTGTTGTCTAGAGATTCAGCGTTTAATTGCTAAATCTGACAAAATAACAAGTAACTAAATATTCTAAACTCCATGTTATTATTACAAAGAACTAAAAAAATCCACGTAAGAATAGACGCGCCAAGTCTTGTTTGACCAGAATCACAAGGTACTGACTCTATTAAATAAACAGTCATAATGAAAAAAGCCGACAAAGTTAGCAAAAACTTTAATTAACCGAAGTTCACATCATAACGATTAGCTCTAATCAACGTTTAACGTAGGTATCTAAGTAATCTAGAACTCCACAAATACACATGTTAGTTAGATTACTCGTATCATTAAAGGTTTTTGAAAGGCGACATACGTTTTGATGTCAAGGAAGCACACACAGGTGACTGAATGGCGTATAGCGGCCTGAGTTTAGACATTCTGATGCCTTTTCCTAAGCTAGGAATAGCTAGATAGTCCTTGATTCTTTGATTGAGATTATGGGTAAAGTACAGCCGTGATAAAACGAAAATTACATTCATCTGTTGTTTGTAAGATTGATGTTATGTTAGTAAATAAGTCTTATTTTGTATCAGCTGCTAGCCCACGATTTTGTCCGCACAGAATAATGATAGCATTTGGCTGTTTGATATTTTCTAAAATAAAAGTAGCCTAAGTCTACTCCTTTGTACATCGGCTAACTGCCAATCGGTCTAACTATTTCAGGAATAAGCCAGATCAAACAGACAGATACATATGCAGAGACAGATAGACAAAAAATTATGTATATTCTTATGAATGTAGTAAAAAGCGGCTATTTCAATATTACAAACAGACACTCCAGTTTTATTTATTAGTGTAGATGTATATGTAAGCACTCAAAATATAGAAAAACGTGTGAAACGTTCAGATTCTTTTTAATTTGTGTTTTCATTGTTGTTTTAAATTAAAGTGCTAGCAACTATATGCCAGCTAATATATAATATTTTAAATAGGTACTCAGTAATAATAAATAGTCAGTTTTAATTGATATGGGTAATCTTTTTTGTAAATATCCGGCATTTTAATACCCGTTATTGGTATAAAAAGTTCAAGGCCATAGAGCCAGACTAACAAAAACTAACTCAAGCTCGTAATTTAAAGTCTTAAAATCAGATTTAATACATTCAATTTTAGGACTATACAATTTATTATACATATGTACAAAACATATAAATGAAATGTTTTATACATATAAATGATATATAAAATACCAAGACAACATGAATTAATGGTAGCCTACTGATTTGCTATTGAATGAAGTATGTGTTGACATTGTACTACCTATAATAACTAATTAAGATACATAGAAATAAAACTTTGCTAAAACTAATCTAAGGACTATTGTCGATCGATTCTCTGCTTGTTATCAAACTACGGCAGATAATAGCCGGCCTGTCAGATCAGCCGTTTCTCAACAGTGATGAGGGTAGTCCCATCAATGTATCACGATCTTCGACGACACCCGATTCACAGATATCGCGCCTATCTCCTGCTCCCCGGATAAATAAATGGCTTTATTTGATAACTTTTCGTTTCGATCTAACCATTAGTTAGAAACACGGATGCTTATAATAAGAAAAAATGACTACTTAGTTACAGTATTTTTGTTTTTGTTAATTTTAAAGAAAAACGTAAAGCGTTATTTTGTCTAGTCTCAGTTAGCGACTTTAATTGTGCAGTTGTAAAAATTGAGGTACTGATAAGCTTCATCAGTTAAATTAAATCTTAAAATAATAAACTATATTGCTCTACTAGGGTCATTGCTCTAATAAGGTACCTGTGTTTTCTGTGCGCCTAGTAGCTTACTTGTCGGATTGCCTACCTGACGGACCCATCATTGCCTAAGTGGCGGCAGTGCAGCTGCCACTTTGGTATTATAGGAATACAATTATACAGAATGCCTGGGCACAAATAACAATTTTACGCATTTCAGATTCAAAATACAATCCCGAGTCAACTACAACATTTATGGTTTCTCTCAACCCAATAAATAGATCAAGAATATTTTGTATAAGTTCTACTTACCAATTTATGCGCCAACGCAGGTATGGATCGTCTACATCGGAGGAACCGAAGTAAATAGGCGTCATCTGTTCTTCGGGGATTGCATTCGCCTCGTTCTGAAACAAACAGTTTTATTGCATAAACAGCAAACAGGATGATGAATGAGCTAGCCTTTCTTTGATACATTTTCGATTTGATTACAAGACAAAACTTAAGTTTCAACAGTGGACACTTATCAAGAAAGAGGTTTAACAGAGGTTTAGTTCATAAGAAATCGGGTTATTCTTTTTTTAATACTCAGCGGTTAAAATGTTAAAAGTACTAGAATCTCATTCATTTGGAAGAGGTCTATTTTAGTGTAACACTTACCGCGTATCAATCGCCGCAGCTCTTCGATTACTTTGCCCCTAGTATCTGGATCTTCATTACAATGCCTTTTTGCATACTCTTCGAATTCTGAATCTTCATATCGACTTATTTCGGCTTGGAAAGCGATCTCGATAAACGACATGACTCAGAAATCTCTGAAAATGAAACACAAAAAAATATTAAATATCGAATTAAATTAATTAACTGTCATGACGGATTTTTGACATAAACCAATTTAAATATGTCCTGGCTTGGTCCGGTATTTTTCCAATGCCTTGTTTTTCTGTTTTCAACTTTCTAAATTTCTAAGTTACTACCGTATAAGCATTTTACCAACTAAGTAGTTGCTTATGCGACTAGCGCCAGTCACTTGCTACATGTACCTCACTGATAGAGGTTCACCCAAATCAGTCAATCAAAACTAAGAGGTTTTCACTTTACTTTCTAGTTTTAGATGTAACGGCACGGCAGTCGATAGTATACCCTTTTTCAAAACGTTATTGGCCAGCCTTTTACACTTAAAATTATATAATAGAATTATATAATAAAATACTTAAAATTATTAAAAAAATAGGCTAAATATAATTATGTATGGGTATCTATGGAAATATGGACCCCATTGAACAGGGCAATATGTGGAGTAGGTCATGCCCTTACTTTTTGTTCTGGAAATGGGAGTCAGATTGTTCCGATTTTTAATAATAATTAATATCCTCAAAGAACGAATAACAAAAAAACCATTCTACTCAGTAAAAAATATGCAGTTAGTAAAAATACGACTCTATAGTTCATTGATCTCTCATCTCTCTATTCTCCCAATTACATATTATTATTAAGTAATAACCATCGTGTTAATGACCTTACTAGTATACAGATTAAATCACTATTTCCTTATATTAAATCTATCAAAGTCAAAAACCGGTTGTAATTTATTTGCTATTCCACTATTCTCGAATTTGCCGCAATAAACATTGTAGGTATGATATTACTAAGATTTTACAAGACATAGCAATTAGATAACAATACAGGTATCAATGTAATTATTTCTAAGAACATGATTGTGGTGTTACCCTGCACTTAAGCATTATTACAAAACTCAGTAAAAAATGTCGCTAAATCATAATTACATAGACACATAGTATGCACCTTGTATGTAACTGACACGAGTCGACTAGCTAGAGTCTAATGCATTAAAACTAGATTATAAAATCTTACTAGCAACCATTACTAATTACTATTATTTGCTAAACAAACCTAGTAGGTATCATTATTTAAAATTATTTTATTTAAGTATCTCTCACTCAACTCTTGACTGTGTCCGGTTGTTCCTTGGCCGTGGCCAATTACTGGTATAAAGTTTTATGATATTATTTAATAGTACCAAGGCTA
The DNA here is from genome assembly GCF_023101765.2 of Spodoptera frugiperda. NCBI lineage: Eukaryota > Metazoa > Arthropoda > Insecta > Lepidoptera > Noctuidae > Spodoptera > Spodoptera frugiperda. Next base: position 5,399,630 of record NC_064214.1, on the reverse strand, counting down.
CATAAGTTCTGTGGGGTTCGCTTTACAAAACCACTTCCACCACAGTGGACACAGTCGGTTGATAGACTTCCTCTCGTGCAACTAACACGCAGCTATATTTATATCGTATGTTTCCTCGTTTGATATAGTGTCGTTATTGCTTTAAAGTTTTGTAATAGATTTGAAAACTACTAAGGAGACAGAATTTATAAGGAGAATAAACAATTCGTTTGTAAATGACAGTATTACATTACAACTATAATCTCAAATTATAGTTGCAATCTCAAGCTTGCCGATCCGATCATATTCATACGGGTACATGTAATGTAACCTTACGTATTGTTCGTATAGTAGAGCATAGATGTGGATGATGGATCCAACACAAGATAATACTTTACCATCTACATAATTATGACACCCACAACAAGCACGCCAGCTGGCGAGTTTGTTGTTGTCTGTCACAGTACGTACGAGTTGTGTCGTTGTTGCACAAAAGTTGAGAAGTTCTTTTTAATTATACTAGGACTTCAGAAATACTGAAGAAGTCGGAAAAGAAATAATGATTACCAACTACACAATTTACAATTTTATTAATGTTGCCCTGTGTTGATCACGCTGTTGTTAGTAAAATAGTAACGCAGTACGTGCCAATTTTCGAGTTGTGTCGTTGTTGCACAAAAGTTGAGAAGTTCTTTTTAATTATACTAGGACTTCAGAAATACTGAAGAAGTCGAAAAATAGATAATGTTGCCCTGTGTTCAATGTTGTGTTATCAGTCACGCAGTAGGTACGTGTCAATTTTCTTGTTGTGTCGTTGTTGCAGAAAAGTTGAGAAGTTCTTTTTAATTCTACTAGGACTTCAGAAATACTGAAGAAGTCGGAAAATAAATAATGTTGCCCTGTGTTCAATGTTGTGTGTTGCCAGTCACGCAGTACGTGCTCAATTTTTGAGTTGTGTCGTTGTTGCACAAATGTTGAGAAGTTCTTTTTAATTATATTAGGACTTCAGAAATACTGAAGAAGTCGGAAAAGAAATAATGATCGCCAACTATACAATTTAGTGTTGCCCTGTGTTGATCATGATGTTGTATTGTCAGACACGCAGTATGTGCTAATTTTCGAGTTGTGTCGTTATTATACAAAAGTTGAGAGTTCTTTTTAATTTTACTAAGGTTTAAGAAGTACCAAAGAAGTCGGAAAAGAAATAATGATCCCAAGTATAGTGTTGCCGTGTTGTTCATAATAGGTGGCGCGTCGTAGTCGTACGTATACATAATTATAATAAGTATAAAAATTAATATATAGCCGTAGATAATAAAATAATATAAAACTTTAGTTTTTGGTTTTACATCAAAGTAACGGATATTAATTGGGAAAAAATAATGAACAATTCAATGGTTGAATAATGTTCATTACAGTTTATATAAATAAACCCACAATAAACAGACTCATATCATTTTACATTACATACATGATACAATACGTCTAAACTCAGTATGGCGCGATGACGTCATGCGAATGCGAGGACACCGGTGTCCGCTCGGGTTCATTAATACTAGGAGTACATAACACGCGCGGAGTTACCCTTACACCTACTTATCAGGAGCATTAAATGACGTTGTGGTTGTTGATGGCAATGAGTGGTGATGAGATTCCTTGCATGAAGCTGAAGGCAGCGCGTAAATGTCAATGTCAAAGAATTATAATTCAGTCAAGCTGCGTTATTAATACATTTTATATAATATTGGAGCGAATACAAATACTGCTTGATTCATCCATAATTACTGTTATGTGTTTTAGTACCATGAAGGTAAAAACCATTTTCAACAAACAAAATTACTTTTTAATTTACTACTTCGTTATTTCGACAGCTGTTGTCACAAATGAGGTATTTTTCCACTTACCTTGCGAAAATTAGGCCATGGGTATGACATGAAGGATGTTATGAAACATGTAAGTTTAGTGGTGTTGCATCGTTTTTTCTACGTGACTACCTAGCTTGATGTTAGGAGGATTAGATAAGTATAATTGCAGAAAAACTAAAATTAAGTACCTAGGCATTAGGAAACTATGCTCACGTTGCATACAAGAATTTTGAGTTGTGTCGTTATTCCACAAAAGTTTTGCAATTCTCTACAAAAATACCAGGGCGACAGATTTTTATAGGAGCATTAAAATCAAAGGCACCAAGATGATTCATGTCTCACACGATTGGTTTATAAGAGCAGGGGCAGCACGCACGTTCTCAGTCATATCATTTACCACGGTATCTCGATATTATAATAATATGGTAGATATCCCACCCACTCGCACGAAGCGCTTCGCTTCAAGCTTCCTTGTGCGAACTGCTAGGGAGTGGAACTCCTTGCCGGAGTCTGTGTTTCCTGATGAGTATAACTTGGGTGTCTTCAAGGCCCGAGTGAATAGGTTGCTTATGGGCAGACGTGCTCCACCGTAGGCCGTATCATCACTTACCATCAGGTGAGATAGCGGCCAAACGTCGACCCATTAAATGTAAAAAAAAAAAAAAAAATATTATTTATTTCAAACCGGTTTTTGCTAACGGATTATACCTAGTAGACTAGTATCGTTTTAGCCGGTGAAGGATCATTTTGATAATATTGTAGTAGAAGTCAAAATAAATCATAATATTTTCGATGTATGTGATGTTAATTTCTCAAGAAGAAATTCCTTAACGTAGGAGTGTACTAAGGACGATTTTAGGTTTAATTTAATTGATAGCGTAGATAGTGAACCAACCATATAACTAAATACATATTTCGTAGGTCTACTTATTTCTCGATATTTAAGTGGTCATAATCAGTACCTAGTAGCATTTCTAAATACCTAACTGGTTCGAGTTATAAGTACCGAGTACCCACTACTAAATTCTTAGCTTTAAAAGACCTATTTGGGCGTGAAGAAATCATACATAATTAGAAATAGGTAATTAAAAAGATAACGACTGTTTTGCTAATCTTCGCATATGTAGGTCAAGTCGTTACAAATTCTGTTATAACTGGAGGTACATCTTGTCATACATAAAGCTTGATAAAATAAATCGCACAAAACTTATGACGATGAGCCCCGATTTAACTTGAAAGTAGTCGGGCATCCTCGAAAAGTTTTCGTAAGTAAGCCATGAAAAAAATAGATTTAGACAGAGATCCCTTTACACGGTACTCGTGTCTGTCCATGGTGACCACCGAGGCAGTAGGTATACTATATACTATGTACTTAAGTAGGTATTATTAGGTAAATATATTATAGAATCGAGAACGGCAAGTAAATCTAGCCTTGGTTTATGAAAGGGATTTGAACTTTCTGCTCTAAGTAACATTATGTACCTATCTATGTGTTCTTATCTACATTCGCTTAGTTTCAATTATATAAGTTAGCTAGATGTTCTTGTTTTTTTTAATTGTATAAGCAGGTAAACGAGCTTTCGGATCACCTGATCACCTGATGGTAAGTAATCGCCGCCCATGGTCACCCGAAACACCAAAGGAGTTACAACTGCGTTGCCAGTCTTTTGAAGGTAAGGAATTTAAGGGTTGTTGGAGAATCGAACACACACAGAACGAAACACAACACAAGCGTTGTTTCACGTCGGTTTTTTGTAAGGCTGTGGTATCAATCCGGTCGAGCCGGCCCATTCGTGGCGAAGCATGGCGCTACCACACAACATAAATATTTAAAAAGATTTACATAAAACATTTAGCTGCAACTATACAACAAAGCTTTGTAACAAATATTACTTATGTACACCAATACACCTACCTAATATTCATAAACATGTTAATAAGTAAATACTTACATAGCTAATAATATATTTATTCAAATTAGCTAGCTAGAGATCAGGTCAGGGTAGTCAGGGTCAATGTGTAGAAGAATATGTCAAAATCCCCAGTAAGTATTGTTATTTTTAAACGGTCTGGGGATTAATTATTGCGAGAGTTCTGTATTCTAAGAAATTAATAATTAATTAATATGATAGTATTTGGTTAATATTATTGCTCAATGTTCTTATTTACGGAAAGTATATTATGAGTTAGGTAATGCGTAGGTCATTTACTTAACATTTTAATCGTGATTATACTTTCATGTGGCTTGAGATCTCTCATATAAATAAATAGCCTGATACTATTGGCCTTTAGTAATTAACTGTTTTTCTACATTTGAAGTAATTCAATCTATTAACACCTCATTATCTATCATTATCAACAGGCGAAAGACGTCTGCTGCTGGACAAAGGCCTCCCCATTAGTTCTGCATGCCAAACGACAGCTCGAAACCTGCATCTACTGGCGCCTCCGACTCTGATGATGTCAGCAGCCCACGGTTCGTCTTCCTATCTGAGATCTCTACTCGATCAATTTCCTGGCCACCAGTCTTTCGAGCAATGTGGCCTATCCATTGCCACTTCAGCTTGCAAAGCGAGCTATGTCGGTAACTCTAGTTCTTTACCGTATTTCGGATTTTGTCGCACAAAGAAACCGTCGTAAACCGCGAGCATAGCGACTTTAAGATTCTCTAGGAGACCAGAAGTTAGGGACCAAGTTTCGGTACCATAAACCTATTAACACACACCTATTTCATATTTATTTAATCGCAAACATAAAGCTAGTTTTACGTATAGAACATCTTTTTCTCTTAAGTGCAATGTAATTAGTTTTTATAATGCAGACAAAAATAGTTAATTATATACCTCACGGTGTAGTGCCGTATAGAATTTAAATTGCAATTTGCTATGAAGTGGACTTTACTCTTTTTTTTATTTACTAACATTATGTAAGATCGTTTGTATCTCGTCTCGTTAGTGCTTCCGCGTTTTCTATTTGTTTGTTTATTTGCTTATCTTATAGATTATGGACATCCTAATATTATAGAGTAAGTGAATGTGTTTCTTCGGCATTCTATCACATCGCAATGGAGCCATTTTTGTGTCTGAACATAGGAGACTAGAATATACCGATTTCTATTTTTTTTTAGATCATAATGTTTTGTGTTAAACGTATGTTCATAATTAGCTGGTTTATGTCATGCAGTCTTAGTGTCTTTGTCTGTGCCTATTCCAAAGAAGTGGAAGCATGGAGATATAAGTTTTAAAACTAACATGGTCACTAAAATTATCATTAGAACTTGAGACATAAATAAACATGGTAAATATTCCGTGTTTAGTTCTAATGAAAGAGATTGGAGTTATACCTAACTATGTACATATTGTGTGCAATTTTACCTATGTGATGCTGTTCAAAATTATAAAAATGTTTTGCGTACTATTTCTCTCATGTCCATTTATTTTTGCGAAACTATATATTTGCTATGTCCATTATCCCATTTATAAAGTTGCTTAACTGCATCATAATTTGCTCATTAGATGATGAAAGCACAACAAAGTAAGGCGATTTTATAGCATCACTTAGAAATCAGATAATGCGTAGTTTTTAGTTAATAAAATACTAGATTTCTATCAAGGTGTTCAAGTTTTTTTGGTTCAACCTTGCATTCCAATACCTCTATAAAAATGTACCACACACATAATTAATAACTCAAAAAAATATGCTTACCAACAACTTAAAAGTCAATCCAATGATTAATTAAAAACAAATCACAGCATAATTAACTAATTAAATAACACCAAGTCAATAAAAAATTCAACTAACAAATCACCAAAACAACTTATTAAAAAAAACGAAACTAATATAAAATAAAAATAAAAAACAAATTTTCTATAAACACGTCCGATGTGCAGCAAAGTCTATCGTGTTATGGCACCCAGTGATCTCATAAACAATCGTAGTTGCGCCGGCACATCGTGCGTGCCTGAGAATAGAATCCGTCAGCGTAGAGTGCAGTGATTGCCGGAACATGGTCTAAATGTAGGATAGCGACCTTTTATGTAACTAGGAGTCACTTGGAGCGGTTATTAAAGCTTTCTTCGATGTTATGAGACCCTAATCATCTATGGTCGGTTTTGCGGAAATGTGTAGTTAGATAGTTTTTATTAAATAAGGTATTATTTGGATTTAATTATAAAAAAGAGAATGTTTCTTGGTATAGAGAGCACGATGGTGAATGTAGAGCATTGGGTGTCGGATTCGACATTAGGTTTGGTAAAGGGTGTTGGAGAATTGTAATCCGGAGTGGTAGTACATCTCCCAGCTTCCATTGAAATGGAAATTAGTTCACCAGTATTTTAATGAAAGTTATTTCGAAAATAATTATTGATTTCTATGTCATTTCAATAAGTGAAAATATTGTTTTGAACTTAAGACGTCAGTAGAAGACGTCATTTTTTTATTAGAAAAGTGCTTGTTTCTGGAAATACAAGTATGATTTGCATAAGTTTGCATAAATAATATTACTAGTGGTCGCCTAGTGGCCGAAATTCGACCATATATGATTTAATTTACAATACCACTTAACGTACGTTGAATGATAATTTTTATTTAATTCAAACTCTTTTATAAAACTCTTTTCATATGAGACGTGAGAATATCATCGCAATGTCTATCGATTTTGACGTTTTATTGATTTAATGTACTTTATAAGCATTATTTTTGAAAAATATTAGCGCTATGCACTTCTCCTACACATAAACTATAAGTGTACCAAATTTTATGCTCCTACGTCCGTGCAATTTTCGTAAAAACATTTACAAAGTTTTTGCTTCACGTATTAATATATAGATTATTTTGTATAATTAATTTACAGTCTTATTGAGGATAATGGTAAGTTAACTTTTTGTTACGAGGATATGGGCTTAGTTTTATTGATAGGAACGCAGTTTTCGAGCAAGAAGATGACTAATGGGTCTACCATTAGTCATCTTCTTGCTCTTAGCTCTGGCTAGCACCATTTGTCTACTTTTCCCCCTTATTGCTAACTCCTTTCTCTCTCTCATATCATTCTTCACATAATTTATCCATCTTTTATTTACTCTTCATCTACACTTCCATTTAAAAAATAACTATCTTAGTTCCCAGCAGTTGCCTTCTTCAAAATTGTTCATCTAGTGAAAGTATCTAAACCAGTCCTACTAACTGACCTACTCCACATTAACCCAACTGATAAACTAGTTTTCCCTTCAACCTTGATCTTGGGACTTTATGTGTTTCTAGGGTGATGACGGTAACACATTTTGATCATGACTTCTACGTCATATTACTGACAAAGATCTTTTATTCGTGTTGTCTCTTTCTTATTTTGTTTTTACTCGACTGCGCCAGAAGGAGGGTTATGTTTATTTGATTAAGCTTGATGGTGGAATTATTCCTAGAGTGGGTTTAACCCAATACCGTATTAGCCATTTCCTTCGGAATAAAAACTACAATCATCATTACTATGGATTATGGAGCTGCTCCGTAATCAAATTCTAAAGTCCTAGTTATATGCACTTTCTAAGATTATTTAGACACCACTGACAAACGGTGAAGGAAAACATCGTGAAGAAACCTGGGTTTATAATTTCTAATTATAAGTTTGAAATCGCCAACCCGCATTGAGCAAGCGTGGTTATATTAATGCTCAAACCTTCTCCGTGTGAGAAGAGGCCTTTCTTTGACCAACAGTGGCTACTCATGATGATGTGTATTCAAATTCCAGCACCTATGGCCGTCTATTGGCTATTCGAAATTAAACCCAAGATTTTTAGGTTGGCAATGTACCATACACTTACCTCCTAGCGAAATTGTGGCGGAAATGAAAGGTTGTTAAAACTCGAGTTGATATGTGAAACATTGTTTCTCTCACTTTGTTACCGGACGAGTGAGCCATTATCGAAACCATTTTAAATGATCTCATGAAAATATTTTATTTTAAAAGTTAATTGTAAGTGATTAACTACATAATAATTATTATATTTCCGCTCAGTTTTGCCCAACCAGGAGCTGCAGTGGTTGTATGTAAAGTCGAGCCTTTACATACAACCACTGCAGCTCCTGAATATTACAATTTAATAAATTTCTATATCCCAAAAAATCGGCAACGCCTTGTTAGCCTCTGGTGTTTATTGTGTGTGGCGCCGATTTTATTTGCCGCCTGATACTTTCTATGTATTTATTTAATATTTTAAGATATCTTTACGAAATTATATTCTTTATGCATAATATAAAGTAGTACAAAAGACTTATAAATATAACAATAAAACCACCATTCACCACTTTGAGGACTGTTGTATACGAGTGAACAAATATTTTGAGTTGTGCCACTATTGCACTAAAGATTTCATACTAAACTCCGTGGGTACCAGGAGTGCATGAATTTTGTAGAGCTCAATTCCTATATGATCATTACTTCCTATGTTGATTTGAAATTATCTTCTATCTATTCTATACTATGAGGAATGGGGATGTATAGATTTGTAGATTTTTTCTTCTTTCACGAAAAGACTACTGGACGAATCTGGATGAAATTGGTAAGTACAGACATACAGGGAAGGATGATTAGGTTAGCTTGGAATAACTGACATGCAGTAATTTTAATCCCACAAAAGCGGGTGAGGCAGCTGGTGGTGGTGGCAGCTACAAATGCTTGTATAGAAACATGAATATAGTCTACGAAGCTTCGCCTATTGTTTAGACATCGAGTTTTGTACAAATTCATTGAGCCATTTATGTTGCACTAAAATTTCAAACTAAACCTGGTTAGTACCAAGAGCGCAGAAATGGTATAGAGTATAAATAGCCTATGGGTTAATTTGTTTACGTTTTTGCTAGTTCACAACACAAACGGTGGTGGGTGGTTCACAATGATTTTTGAGTTGTGCCACTTTTGCAATAAAATTTCAATCATAAACTACGTTACGTATTAGGAATGCAGAAATGATGCAGAACTCAGTGTAATAATTATGTAGTTTACTATCGAGATCGATGGATCGATCGGTCGGTGGTCGTAGAAGTTGCGTCTTTATTCGTCGGAAAATACCACGCGTCAGTCTCCTAATACTAAGGCATCAGACATGAAAGGAGTTATTGGCCACTGCGTTGATGATCACTTTACCACAGAATACTACTTTACTGAGAGGATTGGTTGGATAAGTTGTCCTATAAGTGGCAAGTTGAGTCTTTTTACTTCGGAAAATCGACTACATTCACCCCAGAGTTTACCAAGGCAGCATACATTGAAGAAGTGTACAAACAATGATATCCAATACTCATGCATATCGGCGCGCCGCGTTTAATTGCGTTATCTTGTGGCGCCTGGCGTGCGTCGTTCTCAGCCGGTATTTTTTTTTTGTGTTCTCAACCAAGTCGCCGCTCGCAAGCCAACGCGTGTCAATGATCGTAGTTGCGTCTTTGTTCGTCGGAAAATACTTCGCCATCACCTCCGATGTACTAAGGCGTCAGATATGAAAAGAGTGGTTTGGCCGCTGTTTTGTTATTGTTGAACTTGAAAATAAAACGTGAAGCGATAACATGGCTAGTTGAGTCTTTTTACTCTGGAAAATGTGGAACCTTCACCCCAGTGTCTACCAAGGCATCATGAATAGATGAAGTATTCAAACTCGTTAACTCGCATCGTAGTGTTGCGGTTGTCACTATTTGTAAGGTGGCAGTAATTAATTAATATGCGCTAATATGCTGGTATATGTATAAATAGATATTTATATAAGGTATTTATTTTGGTTCAAAAAAAAACTATTTCACATAATAATATTCTGTAGTTTAATTCACAATTCAGGCACAGTACATTATTCATTATTCAGGTTTGATTCTATTAGTACTTAATCACAAAAACATTTCAATTTATTTATTTTCTTCTAAATAAATCTTAATTACACCAAATTGTTTAATTTATTCACTAATATTGTGACAATAATGTGCTAAATAATTATGTTTTATTGTAATTGTCATATTTTGAGGAACTATTAGCAATTGGCAAGAGAACCTAACTTAACCTAACTTTATTAATTTAAATCGCTATAAATGAAACACCTTAACTTTTACCCACAAAAATAAAATTGTATTTAAAAGTGTACACAATCAAAATATAATTAATTGTTTAACAATCACAAGCAACTGCTCTGCGATAAAGTGAATGTCAAATACCCGCGTCTGCAACATGTTGCTATTAAAATTGTTCAGGTTCTGGGTATATACCTACATTATGTAGGTCTTATCAAATCAAAGAAAATGGGAAATAATAAATAGTAGTATATAAATAAAATAATAAATATGACATTACCATTTATATATCTCCGTACATACAATATCTATTTGTAAGTACCTAGTTCGGTACTTAATATGTACGTACGTAAAAAAATATTTTGATCAATATTGTTGCAGTAGGACAATCAAGTCTTTCAATTCTAAATACAGATTGTATACAATTTATTATTTATATTAATTCTAGTTCATTGTACATTGCATTTTAATCAACAGCATATCCTAGTGTTCTCATATCGTTATCAAAGTCTTTATTCTTGTACTGCCTAATTTTCGTCAGCCATTTTTCTAGAGATACTTCTTGTCGATGCCCACCGTACCTCTTCGGAAGACAATCGGGAGGTATGTATCTGAAAAGTTATGAGAAAATTATAAGAAAATCTCCGTTCCAATAAATACTAAACCTAACTAAAACAATTTGTGGATCACACAAAGAGTTGTTCCGTGCAAGAATCGAAGCCGCAACACGTTGCGCGGCAGCCGGTCACCCAGCCACCGCGCCAACCGTGCAGTCGTTGTTAATTAATTATTATGTTTTTCGGCTTACGTAATTATTTGACGTGGAAAATAACTACCAACATAGATCAATAACCTACGATAAGTATGAGATAGATATCAATAGGTACGTACTTATGTAGAGAGCTAAGATCATTTCCATGGAATCGGACCCTCTTCCAGAGATCATCCACGGGCGCCAGACGTTTGAAGAAGTGGAACAATGTCTCGAAGACTCTTGAGCAGTTGACCACATGAACACCTCGTTGGTGGAGCGGGAATGCAAACTGGAAAATTAAAAATAACGGTAAGAAGCAGGAACAATAAATACCTTCTTAAGTTAAATAATCGTGTTAAATTATTGAGGATTTCTCATCATTGGCTCCCAGCATTAACTGTATGGAGAAGATGCCTGAAGTTTTAAAGATCTATTAGATCCTGGTACTCGAAAAGTAGGAATGTAAGAAATTCCCTTACCCCCATAACATTCATGGCTTGCAAGGCTATCGCTGGTGAGAACTGCCTCATATGCTTCATGGTAAGACCTTCACAGTCCAGTAAAGCAGTTCCTCCTAGCACTTGTAGTTTCGGCTGCATGATGCCAATTTCCAGAAGAAGTAGACAACCTCGGATTAGGTCGTCTACTGGATAATCATCTGGATCCCATTGTCCTGGAAATGGTGTTTAAAAGACTGTTTAATAAACGTAGGTACTTATACATTATTTCGTTAATGGTCACTATAGATTCTGGCTTACAAGAGTTGCAGCGGCTATAGGAGGTTGTGGCGGGGGGTGTTTAATTGTCAACACAAAAAAGGTTATGAACTTTTCGCCTAAATGAGATTGTTGCATTCAAGAAATGAAATCAATCCTTGAAGTTAAGTATCGAGAATTTTAGTAAAAGCGTTGATACAGATTTTAGTAGGCATGCTAATGGAACTGTATGAAATTTAGAACCATTAAAAGAACACTAGGTAAGGCTATGACTTTTAGGCAGAATTTCCAAGAAATATTCGTAGCAATAACAAAAGAAATAAAACCTAATGGCAACACAGAAATCCTTTTCAAGCAACTTCATTACCTTATGACTTTGTAATTAGTAACAATTTAACTAGGAGTACAGCATTAGGCAGGAGGTTAAAATGTGGTGTTAAATGGCACTTACCAAGTCTACAAATAATAAGTCTACCGACATCCGGCCTGTCGAAGAGTACGCCTTCAAACACATGGCCCAGTTTAGTGAGGCCGAACCAGTCGATGTCGCGCCATAAGTGCGGGTTCTGGTCACGGAAGTTGCAGTAGCGAACTAACTGGAAACATTTGAGATGTTTGTTTTAAATATTTAACCGTTGTGAGAAGAATATCTCTTGGCAGTTTTGTCGACAACTTTGTATTAGCGACTCGATTGCCATAAAGAAGAAAAAGAAAAGTATATCTCTTAGTACCTAACGTGTGACTACTACTCGTAGAAAAAATATTTTTTTATTGTAGTTAGGTTTTTGTTTAAGAACTTTACTCAACTCTAAATTTTAATGTAGTTGGGTGTGCAATAGGTAGCGGGTTCGATTCCCACACGTGTCGCGCACGTACATTACCTTTTGTTGCAAAGCAACAAACAGTTTGGGTGTCATGTGTATGTGAAATTGTAAGATTGTAACACGAAACCACGTTTAAAAAAATGTTAGGTAGAATGAGCTTATTTGGTGAGCTTTTGAAAAACTTTATTAAGTAAGTATATTAATATACTTACAAGTCTATGCGCTCGCGCAGGTACTGATCTCCGCGCCCTCAGGAACCGCAGTAGGAACGCGTCGTCCATTCGAGGAGGGTGACACTCACCCCTTTCTGTGGAAAATGTTACGCAAATATTTATATATGATGCAAATATTTATATACATATATGTCGCTGTACTGTAAATATCAAAAATCTAACATATAAACATGTTGCGAGTAGAAGTTATGTTACTTTGCTATAATTATTCGGCCAGGAGCTAATTAAACTTTTACTTGTGTAGAAAAACAAATAACGCCTGTCTTATTTATTTTATTAAGTATTATTTTCTAACGATTTTTAAGTATTTAAGCAATATAAGTTGTAAGTTAAATATTATTTCATTAAGCGTAGAAACCTGTTGATATTTTGAGCTTCCCAGTGACTCGGTAGATGGCGTTGTGGGTTAATACAAATATTTGAACGCTACACAGAAGCGCGGCCCGATAAAGTTAAAAACCAACATATAAAATATATTTTTTTTTGCTTTGCTTGCAAATGCTTTGCTTCGAAAGAGCTTAAAAACTTAAAAATCATGATTGTAGGCAATGTAGCCAACTAACTAAGCCTTTAAGGTACTTAACTTAAGATACTTACTTTTAACTTATACTAGCACATTTTATGAATATGAATATAGAATCATGTGATTACCGAGGACGAAGAGTTATTATTTTAATTTTCATTAAGTAGGTACTTATTCTTTACAAAATATGTACAACAAATTATGAAGAGTAGAGTAGTTGAGTAAAGACCATATATTAGCTGTAATCACCAAAAAATTCATTGTACGGTAATTTAAAATAATAAAATATGTAAATTTCGCTATCTTGACTATAATCTACCTTTCATAATGTATCTAATTATTGCCAGACAGATATACAAACAATAAATGTTTTTTTTTGCAGTATAATGCAAAAGAATAGGCCTATAAAGTACTAGGGACACAGATCTAACTACGATTAAAAATAATGAAGGTTATTTACAATCACTTGTAAGTTGCAGCCCGCTAGTAAACGTCGAATATCACACTTCGCAAGGCTATTGACCCAGCTTGAAATCTTTTGTTTGCGAGTATTATCCAAACAAAATATTCCAGATTCGTGGTTTTGATAAAACATTTGTTTATACTTAATTGATTATTAAATATCGTTTGCTTATTTTACTGTTGGATGTGTGCGATTTGAGCTGTATAAAAAAAGAAAACAGTATTGAAAAGCTATTAGCTACCACAGAACAGAGGTTTGTTTCTGTAGGCAACAATGTGTTTCAAACTAATTAATCAGGTCGTAACCGCTGCAATTTATGTTACCCTGGTATTTCTCGCCTTTTACGTCAAGTTTCCGTAAACCTATGGTATCGCTTACCTAACTCTGACTTAACTGGTATACGTTACGTGTAACAAGGAAATTCATTACACGGTTGACGAGATAATAATAGTCATTAATCATTGCATCACATCATCTTGATCGTCTCATTTTCTTCGGTTGACATATTATTATTCTGATAAATCTATCCCGTAAAGTACATTTTCATGTTTTGAATGTTTCATGTTTCATTTTTTGAATTGTTACCAAAACATACCATAGTACAATTAATCAGATCTCATGTAGAGCCTAAGTGCCTAGCCCTAAATCTAAAACCCTTATTATACACGTAACTATACTTTAGGCGTAACTTGTAGCGCGTAGTTCGCAACGCGTAGTCCGTAGCGCGTAGTAGGTTTTCCAACTATTAATAATACTGCATGCAAACCAAAAACGCCAAGTGGCCTTCATATAAAGAGTTTACAAACTACACCTTGGTCAAAATACGTGGTCTGGTCATTTTAATCATATAAAATTATTGTAATTACTACAGGAAAGTATTTTAGCTCTAGACTAGTTTTACTGAAGGATTTCCAGGCTATTGTTACTGGAAATAGAGATAAAGTTTGCTTACCATATATCATATTCCTAAGTTCCACAATATTCCTAGTTCTAGAGGCCGGGTCTTCTGCACACAGGATGAAAGCCTCCTCCTCGGATTCAGGGTCGTCGTGCCGATCCATCTCCGCTTTGAATGCGATCTCTTGAAACGTCCATAGTTCTGTGTCGGTCTGGTAAACAAACAACATAATAACATTAATCTAGATTCTAGACTAATAAATTAAATTAGAATGTCTGTTTGTAAAATTAAATTAACCGCTTTTTACTACATGTATGATATGAATATGCATACGATGCGTACACCAAAATATCTAATATTTTTTTAAATTTTGTCTGCCTCTTTGTTTTAACTACTCGCGATTCATCGTGCGGCATCGCTCACGTGGGTTACGGACTTTGTGACAAATAAAAATAGCCTAAGTTACTCCTTAGTACATCAGCTACCTGTCAATAAAAGTCCCGTCAAAATCGGTCCATCCATTTCAGAGATTAGCCAGAACAAACAGACAGACAAAAATTGTAAAACATATTATTTTGGTGTATGTATTGTATGTAAATTCTTATGTATGTAGTAAAAATCAGTTATTTCAATATTACAAACAGACACTTCTGTTTTGTTTATTGAGTCAACATAGAGCACATTCAAAACTGCATTCTCATTTTATCCATACTTTGCAGAAAGTTAGATGCACAAATTCAATAAAATAAAAAAGACTAAATATAGGTCAGATTTACCAAACACGGGTAAAGAGAATAATAATATATGTAAAAGATAACAGCTACCATTAATCACGAGAATCCTAAAAACCGACTAATTTAGATTTTCTAGACAAACAGGTACGGTAATTTTTAATTGGCTATCCACGTAACGCTGACATTAATATCACCTATAATTGATTGCGGTTAGATAGTAGGGTACAGTTATGTGAATGTGACATGGTGTCAATAGTAGCAATAAAAACAGCAATATAGGTGTAAATTACATTGCTATAACTTTTTTTAATTGAGGGGGATAAAATATCCAATGACTTCTCCCACCTTGGACTAGGCGAGAGGAAGTGTCAGATTCCTACTTACTAAAAACTACCCCGTTCCTACGCCTGCTTTTCGAGGTGCAGCCTCGGTAACCTGCTAGGTAGTCCACAGCTCTGATATTGCTATCATAAGGTATGGACAGTACTATCGATTTTATTGATTTATTCATTTGTCCATCAATCATACAAGAATCGTTAAATTGTTTGTCTTGCTCGAAAAACAATAGTTGATGAAATATTCACAGGAAAAAATCATCAAATAAGAGTTTGTTACAACCGTGATTATGTTTTAAGGCATTATACATATGTATATTGCGTTGACGACGACAACGTATACCGTAAAACGTGAAAAGTACATATTTGGATAGTCAACTAAAAGATTTTAGAGATGGTCTTTACCAGCACATTTTTTTACCATCAAAAATTACATATTTGCATTTTCGTTTGCTAATACAACGTTTTTTCCTAGAAAAGGTAAGTAAACAAACATACAGTTAACAACTTTATATCCTTTTCCAGGAAAATCTGTGAATAACATAACTTTAGCAGGTATTTAAACAAAATAACAACCGAAAAAGGCTGTTACATTCCATCTTAATATGTGCATCTCTACCTAAATCTCTGAGGATTAAATAAAATAAAATTATTTTTAATTTTCGAAAAATTTGCATAAGGTTCCGTTAAATCATTACATAGGTACTAGGAATAGATGAACAGGAAAGAAGTAAACAGTGAACGTGAGCATGGATGTGGCAACATACCAACGTAGACACAGACATTGGCAGTGTTACTGGAAGTGAGTAACCGCGCGAGTGATTAGGACAAGTGCAGTCAACGTGCAAGTTGCTAAGAGCGCAATCATAGCCTTGTGCATTGTAACTAGTGTTTATTACGAATGATGTCTACTGAAATTTCGTGATGTTAATTAATTACTATGCAATCGAATTAAGTATTTCTTTACAGATTGAGAGATAGTAACATGTCGATTAACTGCAGTGTCGATTAGGAACATATTGTGTTAACTAGCAAAGAATCTTTAGTTTGATCTGCAAGTCGAAAAAAGCTTATTCAAATTAGGTTTATTTTCTGTCATTGTCTGTTACTTTTGTAAGCAGTTTTTAAAAGTCGCTATTTTCAAAATAAGTTTGTTTCCAATAACTGTTATTTTAATTCCAACTATTAAAATCCATTTAACTCTCTCTGGTAAGTTAGTAGAGGTAACGTATTTAAAGATGTCTTTTCAAAAACATCTATGATATTCATCTGTGTAATGACAAACAACTTCTTTCTGCTCTGTTTGGTCGACATACGGCCAATCGCATAGAGTGTCCTTGCACAATAGAGCAGCAACGTGAGCTACATATTAACGAATCTGCTTACAACTTTTTGGTATGAACCGTGAAGTATTTGATTACCAGGCAGCCTTGTAAAGGGACTAGCTAACCAACTCGCTAAGCAGAGCAAGGTGTCAAGGCAAGCTATCCGTTACTGGCAGGGTTAAGCCGAACTAGGTTCCAATTACTCACTCACCTACCAGGCTAGCATATTAAGTAGGAACATGCAAGTACTTGTATAAGGTAAACATACTTAAGAGGTTTTAAATAACGCGGGAGAAGATTGGGTGTCCTAAAATAGAAAAGCACTTGGGTATATAATTTTATATTGGGAACTTTTACTTAGAAGTTTATTTTTGTTTCTTACTTTTTTATCAGTTTATTTTTATGTATAAAAATATGTCAGTCAAAGTCACATTTTATCCTTCGATTACGGCGAGAACAAGTAGCTAATTACTTGTTAGTGTTTCGTCATGTTCTACGCATATTAAAAAGATCCAAATTTGTTACCCAACAACATTTTCAAATTGACATAATATAATGATGTTTTTATTAACTTCTTTTTTTGAAGATTTTATGTTTAGTTTATTTCCCTACGGACAATTAATTACAGGGTAGGTTTACAAGTTTTTAACCTTCCGTAAAGCCAAGTACTAGGTTCACATAAAATCAAAGAGATTTGACGTTCATTTCATAATTAAAAAACCTTTTCTACGCACCTGCAATAAAACCATGTCCAATTTACACACTTCCTACTTACCATTAAATGCATGGTGTAACATGGCTCACCCATCATAGAAAGCGATGCTAATCATCGCGCTACGACAAACATGGAGAAAGCTCCATGTTTACTTTAAGCATTTAAGATTTGCTTGTGAAGCTCATCATAAGAGACATTTGATGTATTAACGTGTAAAAGCAACGGTAATGTTTTACAATCTTGTTTGATTTCGAGGCGACTTGTCATTAGATGTCAAGATGGATAGCTTTCTCTCTCTCTCTCTCTCTCTCTCTATACACAGATGTTAAAACCAAACAAAAAATAAAAAATAGAAGTACGTCTAAGCACTTCAATGAATGGAATTTTCCTTTTCACACATTCGATCCTCAACAACTGTAAGACGTTGATAAAATAATCCCCTATTAGACAAGCCTTATCAGGTATTAAATAAAAGGTAGGGTACAGAGAAAATGACCTCAGGTTCGCTTAAAATTGTAGTTTAAAAAAGAAAGAACATGCATGATGCCAAATGCTCGTAACAAAACACCTGCGTGTTCTACATACACCACATATACATTTTACACAATGACATGTAGGTTACATATTCATCCCAATTGTAAAAATTATGTGTTAATTACATATGTCTCTCGCGTCAAGCAGCGTGTCAAAATTACGCATTTCTGACAACACTTGGAAAGTAGTTTCGAGAATACTTTTTGTACGCAAAATAATTAGGCTCGCACGAAACTCGCATAATTTTTTTGTAAATGACTCTTAAACAACGGGACAATGGTTTTGGCAAAGGTGTCATGGTTTCTTTGTTTGGTTAATTGGCTGATCTAAACCATGTAATGTTAAGCACAAATTCATTCACTGGATTATGATGCACACACACATGAGAATGGACAGAGGACAGAACCATCGACTACAAAGTAATTAATGAACTAACTTTTGGTTTAAGATCTGCACTCCTATATTTACACATTGTTATTACGTCTGTGTCTATTTAATACTTTAGTTAAAGAAAACATTCTTCAAAATACTGAAGATGACTTTATACTTCACTGTATGGCAATACACTTGAGTCTAGACTTTTAAAAAACAGTAAACAATCGAAATCCATAAATATTTATTGAACACATTTACAGTTCCTATTAGTTATAAAATTCTGCTAAACGTATATGTGACTTCAAAGTAAATATATGTTTCCTTTTAGCACTTCTTAAATAATTTAAAGTTGTTTACGTAGTGAAGATGTATTTTATGGCAGTGCTAATTAGATATCTTACGTTACATTCTACGGGTTTTAACAGTTAACATACTTATACACAGTTAAGATTTAACAGTAATACATTGAGAGCACGATGGAAAACAATGCTAGCATAACGTAGTTAAAGATTTAACCTACTAGATAAATTAATTCGAGAAAACAAAAGGAATTTGAAAACATCTCATGAAAACTGAATGAAAATTAGGTCAGTAAAGTTATAAAGATAGTACATTAAGAAGAAACAGACAAACAGATTGGAAGTTCTGCTGCTATCATTGTTTTTTTAAGGGGGGGTGGTGGGGGATCATTCAATGTCTTCTCTCGCCTTGGGCGAGGCGAGAGGGAGTGTCAGACTCTTACTGACTTAAAACCACTCCGTTCCTACTGCTTTTCGAGCCGGAGCCCCGGTAAACCCGCTAGGTAGTCCCTAGCTCCAAAAACTCCATTTTAGCCACTATTTTAAAGTCCAAAATCAAAAAACTTGTAATGTCACCGTAAAGTCAGTAACCATCTTGACACGGTAAATAGTTACAAGGTACCAGGCAAACATAACACTGGTAGATGTACAATGTATACAACACAACACACATACAAGAGTGGTTGATTGTGTGGAATCATGTTACATTCATGATTCATTACGGGTCAGGATTACTCGGGCCGTGTACCACAACATGACATATTAATTCTCCACCACGATGACAAATAAATCCTTTGGTGGTAAACCGTAATTGTATAATGCATTTCACATGATGTTTTTGTTTACAAACAGCATTTTAAATTGAAATGCCATTTATGAAAGTGTTTTCTGTCCGTACGTTTGAGAACTTTAACCGATCGCAGAAAGAAGAGTATGCGAATATCGGATAAGGGGTCTCGAGTACGATTCCTGAGTCGAGCAAAGTGTTACTTATTATCGACTTTTCGAACATTTCCCAGTAGTAGCAGGAGTTCAGAATTGTGCCGAGAATATGGAAATAGGCCCACCTCGTATTCCAAGGGTCTTATAACACAAATGATGAAAAGTAAGTGTAGCTTGTGCAGTGGCATTACGTCACGTAATGTGCACCTCTGCCTACCTCTTCGGGGATAAAAGGCGTGAAGTTGTTTTTTTGTTGAAAAATTAAAGGAAATCACATAATAGATATGAAATCGAACCAGTCTTATAGCCTGACCGAAGCTGCCATTTAGAACTAGGTCTTTTACACAATTTATTTCATTATGATTCTCTAAAAAATTACCGAAATTATCTAAAGAATCACCCTTTCACAACAACTACTATGAGCTATTACCTATTACCCTCTTCAATAACACATTTGAAAGTTAAATTTATGCTAATGCTGTAACAATGGAAAAGAAATAATATTTCGCTATCAATGTCTTGCAAACTAAATCATAAATCTATTGAAGTAACTTGTGTCAACTATTGCTTTTAAAAACCATTTATTTTATGCGAATAAATGAACCCAATTCTCTTATTGTTATTAAAATGCCCAATGATATAAACTTGGTGGGATGCATGTAAGAGTAAATAGTGGTTTCAACATGACAGTGACAGTCCACTGCTGGACTATGGATCTTCTGTTAAATAAAGAAAAGAAGTTGCATAAGTTTCCTGCTTGGCAGGGAATTGCAAATCATAGTTAAAATTTGTCAGAAATAACTGCTGCCTCGTTGCAATCAAAAGCGTAGGTATCCTTAGTACCGGTGATCTGAGTGGTCCTTATAAGGTAAAAAATATGGTCCACGAAATAAGAAAGATTCACAAGATAACACCTAGTAAAAATGCCACGGGTAAAGCTCAAATATTTAAGTTACAACTGAGAGGAACAATTGATTCCACGATTCTGAAGAAAATCTTATGTTGGTATGTTGGTACATAAGATTTTCTGGAACAGGAACCGCATGAAAAAAGTAACAGGATTGTGATTCCTTGGCCTAACAAAAACGTTAAAAAATAGTCCTTGATCAACCACAGGTTGGTAACCCTTGCTTTCGTCCATTGGATACATATAAGGAAGAACAGCAGTGATGAGTATGCATTCTATGTCTGTCTGTCTGTATGTCAGCCATCATTATACGGTACTTTCTTCACCTTTATTATATTTTTTACATGCACATAGCCGGTAGCATCGCATTCTTTCATTCAAATATATTATTGAACAGTTACCTATTGTGTGATGAATAAATGCTTCAATAGCTTTCTACAACGTCTAGACTAGCTGTAGAGTGTCTAGAAAGGTGAGACAAGGCTGCCGATGTGATATTCACGGCTGAAGTAAAACGTCTCGAATTTACGATCCATCTAACATGTGACGACATTATTTCCTTTGTTTTTTAAAAGAAGTCTTGGCTTAGTGACATAAGGTAATGCTTGTTGTGTTTGTACTTTGAAGAGTAGGTAGATTATTATGTTAGTAAAGTTTTTAAGAACAGTTTGTATTTTTTTTTAAGTCTCAGATGCAGACATTTGATTGGTGAAATCCTAATAGCTGCTGCAGAGCTGCGGACAACTAATAGTTTACGGAGGGTCTGGCACGAAGGAGATGTAGGAACGGGGTAGAGTTTGAAACTCTCTCTCGCTTCACCCAAGTTTTTGGATGATTTCAAAATAAAAAATTACCTGCTTGAAACATTATGGAAGTGTCATTAGGGAAAACTTATGATCATGAGTCTAGTAATGATAAGAATACTTAATAGATATCTATCTGGCAGTCTGTGCCCTTGCGCTCAATAAAAACAAAGCAAATATTTACATATTTTAATAAAGATATTTTTAGGTCATCACTGATCGTTACTTCAATGCTTTTTTTTTAATGAAAAATGTTTTTAAAAACTACAGAAATAAGATTGAAAATAAGAAACATAATAGCTTCTACATAGAGCCCGGGAAGTGACTGAGCTTTTTTACAAAGAGATTTTATCATAATCTTTATACTTGCCGGGCAAGTTAGAGACCACAGTTAAAGAGAGTTTAGGGGGCCTACTCTTGAATCCAATTCCGATCGATCGACATTGCTATTGTGGTATTTCGTACACTCTTGAGTTACAACACTAGCGCCCATGGCCCATTGTATCCGTATTGCGTGGATATTGCATGAACTAAATGGTATTGAGTTTGGCTTTATATCCCGTAGTTTGATTGCTATGTTAACTGCTACGATTGAGGTTGTATAGTTTTCATTACCATTATCACATCAGCCACAAGGCGTCAACTGCTGAACATAGGCTTCCCTCAATGACTTCCAGATAGGCCGGTTGAAAGCGACCAGCATCCAGTGGCTCCCTGCGAGCTTCGTCAGATCGTCTATCCACCTTGTATAATTTTAACATTGAATAATTATTGTGATTTTATTGGATTCAAATTGCGTTGCCATTGAGATTGATTTCAAGAGTAAGCGCCCAGGTTTATCAGAGATCGCTGTTGCCCGGTTTCTCTCAGATAAGCAGTCTCTTATCGGAATAAATACAAAGTTAATAGCACACAATAAATTAGACGATAATTCAGGTAAGACAAAATATGTATGTATAAGTATTATACGGTGCATAGCAAGTTGCAACACCAATAAATAAATTATCTAGATCTTACAAAAGGGCTAGTGAACGTAAAATAATGCTATGAGCATAACGTAATCAGAGTTCTAAACAACACTAAGTAAGTATCTACGTATTTACCAGATAGAGAGTTAAATACTAAACATGACCTGGTAAAGGAGACAGGCAACTGCTGGATGCTACTGCATCCTCACTTCTAGCATACTTTCTAGCCGACCGATCTGGAATACATCGGGGGAGAACATGTGTTTTTTTATGGTATAAGCCGGTAAACGAGCAGACGGATCACCTGATGGTAAGCAATCGCCGTTGCCCATTGGCACAAGAAAACACCATGAGCATTACAAGTGCGTTGCCGGTCTTTTAAAAAGGAGTACGTGTTTAGTGTTGACGAGATTAAACACATCATGGAATTTGCAATCTGAGGCTTTCCGACATTTTAGGAAGTTGTTTATTTATTAAAAGATAAATTAGGCATTTTATTATGGCCTCGATTATTCCACATAGGTTACCTCGTACATAATGACTATTTAAAATTTACGACGCTACAGCTCAGGGTTAGTATATGTTTAATTTGTTTATAATCACGTGTCGCTAAATTCTGAAGGTCTCTAAAACGAATGGGCTTAATTGCTTAGGTATACATTCCACTAGTAACTTAGTACGATGGAATCAAACATTTAATGATGAACCAAACTTAAGTAAGTACTTAAATGATGTTAAGAAAACTAATATGGTAACCAGTAAAATATATGATATCTTGTCTTTTTCTTCTCCTCTAAAATATCTTCTGATTTATTTCGTTGCGGAATCCAAGGCAATTATTCATGTCCCTGGGACGCGCCGCGCAGTGTTCCGGTGTTTTCATAGTTATAGGTCCTGGCTTACAGGAGTTGCAGTAGTAAGTATGGAAGTTTGTGGCTTGCTTGTTCCAATGAAAAAAATATCATGTCGTGTATAAAACAAAAACACCTGTTCAATAATAATGAGTAATTTGCTGGTCTAATGATTTTATGACGTTTAACATGCATAGATTCTAAAGAAAATCTTACTCCGAGATTTCTATCTTTTAATACTTATTTATTTTTCGCTCATAAAACACGATAATTTAACTTTTCCCACTGCTGTGTTGTGTTTAGAAAACAATAAAACTAACGCCGCTTACTTACTGTAGAAGAAAGTTCGCGCCTGCGCGGGTACAGTTTAGTTTCTACCATACTTTATAGTTTATGGAACAAAGTACCGTAGGGCAATGGACCTATATACCAGCTATCCTTTCCCTTTTATGAACAATCTCCTTTCGAATCTAAACTCCTGGTACTTGAAATTTGATAGTAAGGTGTTTTGAGTGTAATTGGATCCAATTACCTCAGTCTGATAGTCGATATTATTTTGATACGAATTTTCAAATTGACTGATTTTCAAAATATGTATATAGACGAAATTATTCTTAATTTTGTATTTTAGTGACAATTGTTTAAAATGATATATACGCTGTTTAATCTTACACGTGTCATTATTTAACCATATAATTCTTTAAAATTATCTTAAATTATATTTTAAAATACCGCTTATAAAAAATTAAATAATTATAAAACATGAGCCGACAATAGTAAAAAATAGGATGGTAACTGTGGTTCGTGGGAAATTAGAGTTAGGTACTTATAATCGTGGGAGCTTCTATGTATAATTGAGTTAGGTACTTATAATTAAAACAAAAATACATTTTTAGATAAACGTGTTACTTATATATTATTTTTGTCTTGTACCTATGTATAAAAAGTTCCACTAGTTTCCACTGACTGAATCACTGTTTCCCAAAATACAAGCTTCATGTAGTATGGGTAGATGACTAATTTTTATTTTAATGTCTTATTATTAGAGATTTTTTTTTCGGACACAAATACTTTCGAAGATATATCGATTTGAAATATCGCGTGACGTCACTTCTAGATACGTTTTATACGTAGAAATTGCGTATTTGCTCCCACTTCTAAACTTTGATTCGTTTTATCTAAGTAATACTAGGTACTTTACGAAAAAAATACGTGTCTAATATTTTTCATTACCTAACTGACGGACAAAATATATTTTTAATTTTCATACCCCGTCATTATCCCTATTCACGCGTCCATGGAATTACCGCGTTTTATGAATATTGTATAACCATTATACATATCTATACTAATATTATAAAGCTGAAGAGTTTGTTTGTTTGATTGTTTGTTTGTTTGTTTGAACGCGCTAATCTCCGGAACTACTGGTCCGAATTGAATAATTCTTTTTGTGTTGGATAGTGCATTTATCGAGGAAGGCTATAGGCTATAAAATATCACGCTATGACCAATAGGAGCCGAGCAGAGCGGGTGAAACCGCGCGGAAGTAGCTAGTAAATGTATATTTATAAAGTTGATATTACAGTAAATAAAGATGACCCCAACTTTAATAGTGATACTAATATGTTATGACTACAAACAACAACTTCTTTTATATATCTTTATAGATAATTAAGTAATAATGAAGAAGTCAGCATGTATAAAAATTAATGATGAAAATACATAATTCTCTCTAATAGGTACTTAAATATGAGTAATTACCAAAACTTGAATACACAAAAAGATATTACTCAACTAATCTTGATGATTTTTTTTATTAAAAAACGAAATCTTTTATGATATCAAGCCTTTACTCAGATAGTTATTTCAAAGATCAATTTAATCATAATAACGACGATTTTTTTTTGATTTTAGGCTCGAGAGTAGGGAAGGACGTAGGTAAAAAATTACACCTCGTTTCCTTTGTAAGTCATGAAAAACCTTAACATGATATAACATAATCACTTCATTTAATATCTAAAAAATGGCCGGCCGTGTTAAGCTGCACCACAGAAATATGTATTTATTTAATGGAAAACCAACAGCTACACATGTCAGAATAACCAATTTATAGGATTTCACGGTAAAAAAAAAAAAAAAGTGATCAGTAGGTATTCGAAAACTGGTGAAACACAATCCAAACAAAAGCAACTTTTAGATTAAAATATACAACAAAAAAAAAACATAACAAAAATATTCATCATTCATTTATCAATCAATTAAAAAAATCTTGCTTGAGCATCGTACGTACCGCGTAAGTTTTTGTTATAAATTATAGACATCGACGCATTGGAAGTAGACCGATTTTGATAAGGCTTTGATGATTGATTGATTGTGATCATAGGTGTAATGTTTATTAAAATAATAATAATATACCAGTAAGTAATAAAAATAATAATTATACTAGGCTATATAGAAATATTCTAAGCAGTTTTCACACGTTATAGTTAAGCCGATCTTGGCAAATAGAAAAAAAAAATTCTTTTCTTCACCCTAAAATTATGAATAAATCGCATAATTATTAAGTCAATAATTAAATTGTATTAGGTTAAAAAACTATAATTATTTTTTATATAAAATAATATTTTTCCACATACCATTTTGCAATCCAAAAATAATAACAACACATAAAAAAAAATTATTTCACACTTCACAATCACATACAAATCCGCATAATTTCACCATTCACTAATAAATGCGTAATTATAATTTAATCGATGATTTATTCGATCGTGTGACTGACTATAGATCGGTGCGTGCGCGTACGCCGCGGATAGTACGGAATGTGGTGCAAACTCTGCTGAGTGGATAACGGTCGATGCGCCGACGCACCGAAGAATGGCTTCCATGATTGATCATAGTTGATTCTTTGGCTAATCCGTGTAATATCTCACACTGTGGAGATTAATCGATGGTGATAGGTGAAGCCAATCTCAAATATTTTTTCTTGGCGTAAGTATTAATTATGTTTGGTAACCTGTTTGTTGTAATGTTAGTAAATAAATAATTTTCAATAAACTGCGATAAAAACACTTATCAAAACCACATCAAAATCGGATCGGCCAATTGTAAGATAATCGCGCATATACATACATACAGGTCCAACAGAAAACCTCCCATCGTTTTTGAAGTCGGTTAAAAATATTTTTCTGTGTAGGGTCTTGTATCTTTACTAATTCAAGAAAGATCAATGTTATTGTGTGCCTCTGAACAGATTTGAATAATTCTTTCATACCGGAAAGTTTATCTCCAAGATTAACATAAACATAGGCTACTTTTCATCTAGATATTCCTACAGAATCAAGACGCATCTTCAAGAGAAGTCTTTCTTAAAGTCGTAAACTTTGCGTCGATGAAACCGCTGGTAAAAACTTTGTATAAAATCAAATACATGTGTGTTGTTTATTTAATATGTAAATGAAGATTACCAACAGGCAATCAATTTAACACAGCCTATTACTTGTAAAATAAGCACACAAAAAATTATCACGTGTTTGTAAGTAAGTACTTATGAATATATTATATATCTAATCTGTTTTTTAATAGATTTTTAACTAGAAGAATTTTCGTCGTCTTTGTCGTTTGTACGTTTATAAACATACAATTTCACATACCTACATCATATCGAAAAATATCATCATCATCATCATCAGCCTGTTCTCGTCTATTGCTGGACATAGGCCTCTTCAATAGTACGCCGCTGAGCTCGTTCTTCAGATCGATACATAGAAAAAAAAATTGTGGATTACACAAATAATTGTTTCAGGTAGGAAACGACACGTTGTACCTACCTTTTAACCACTGCGCAAACCGTGCATTTACAAATAAAATTATGCTTACATCCAGTTTTATATAAAAATAAAGTCTTTAAAATATGTTTATGCTAGTTTTTATGAATTGTACCAATCTCTTTAGGGCCTTACTAAGGTACAATAGGTTAGTGAACCAAGTAGGCCATAGTTTCTGTGGTTATAGTAACAGCTTCATGCATCGCTGCATTTGACGTTATCGACAACAAGTTCCGATCTATTTGCATCGTGACTGCAAGATAGTTGATAAAGACATTATATTTTTCTTTTCTTCTCCTCGAATTACTTCTGATTTATTTCGTTGTGGGATCCAAGACAGTTACTCATGTCCCTGCGACGCGCCGGACATCAGTGTTCCGGTTCAGTGTTTCATGGTTGTTATGCTAGATTAGATGTTAATATTTTCTTTCTTAAACTTAAATTCCTGGATATATACACGATTAGTTAAACATAAAAAACGAAGCACTATGATAGGTGTATATTTTTAATTTTTTTGAGCGTTGCGCCACACTAGGATTTTCTCCTGTTTAGCAGGTGCGACTAAAAACATACAAGTTCACATACACATGGCACCTAGACCCGAAACAACAATTTGTGGATCACACAAAGAGTTGCTCACGCTACACGTTACGCGGCAGCCGGTTGCTTAGCCACCACACTCAGCGTGCAGTCCAAGTATGACTGATAATTTATAAGTCTAAACCCAATCAGTCTCAGACAGAAAGATACCAGGATACCATGAGACTAGCACACATTCGACAAAAAAATCTAATGTAATGTATATTTATTATAAGTGCAAGCTTACAAAAAAAAAATCAAAGAGTAAAAGTATCTTTCTAAAATACAGACATGATACGCTGTTGATGTGAAGCACTTGCAGTTCTAATAAATAATGTCACAGTTATCTTTTTGTGCCGGCTCTCTAGACAAACCAGTTCCTAATTAACTGGTAAAACTATCTCAAGTTTAAACTTTAAGTACAAAGAGTTAAGTGTTATTTTGAAATGTTCTGAAACAATTTTAATTCTTTGAGGAGGTTGTTGTTGTTATACATAAATAATCTACATAATCGGAGTATTCCACGTGTATGTATTTCTGAACTAAGACATTGATGAGATGATTATCAATAGTATATTTCTACCTACTTGCTTCTGTCTACTCTCAATGAATAACGATTGCATGCATTCGTCAAATGACGATCGTCAGATTTTTCATTGCCGTTTTGTGGACCGTTTTCATTGTTTCAAACAAGCATTTTTGTCATTTGTAGGCCGCCTATTATCTAATGACGCGTCGTGATTCATGATCATAATTTTAGTACCTTTCTATTAAGTTTTGTTAAGCAATAGTTCACAAAATAAATAATAAACCTAATCCAAACTTCGTCATAGATTATTGCTAGGTAAATTACAAAACCTTATTTACTCAAGTCTGCAAGCAACGAGCAAAAATCAATTGCATAAATATGCAATATGCAATTAAATTGACATCAATCATTGTAACACTATTTGCAATTAAAAGGTTTTGATGACAAAATGGGATTGACATAACATAAGTTCATTGACATTCATTCTAACAGGTTAGAGGATTGATCCTCTTGATCATTGCTCTGATCTCGATCTTCAGCTCTACGCATTTATCCAACATTTTTTAAAAAGTGCTTATACAGTTCCTTGTTTGTTCTTTTATAGTTTACTTAGAAAATTAATTCAACCTACTGTATTTCATTACAGCCTGGTAACCAATTCTGAAAGGGACAGTATAATATAATTATATAACAATAATTTTATTGATTATTAATATTTCCAGAATCGAAAAGTGTTTGTATTTGACCAAATAAAAGAACCAGAGACTCCTTTATCAACTTTCACACCTGAAACCGCTCACCTTAGGTCCCTCAACTAAAGAAATATGACTCAACGAGTTACTTTTAACTCAGTAGACATGTTTAAACCCACTGAGACTGGAGTACTGATGATTTTTTCTAACCAAGCCGTAACGTAATGACGTTGGTCATCAGCGAGATAACTGTCGGTGTCTTTAGTAAGAGCTCAGTTTTTGTCGGTAAGTAATGTTTCGTAAAGGTTGGTACACACGCACGGGTGTTTGAACTTAAAACTGTTTATGAATCATAGTTAAATAAACTGTCACTAAGCAAATCCTACTTAACTTTTTTGTACCATTTTTGTTAATCTCATAGATGACTTCATAAGAGGATTGTTTATTCTAAGACGATGTTTTCAACATGAGGCCACTCATTTCATGGGTTACTGACAACGAAACGTAAAGAAAATAATATTCTGGAAACATATTTTTTTTTAATAGTGCGTATATTCTGTACTCAGCTTTAAACTATTAACGTTTGCGGGTAAATGCATTTTCTTCATCCTAGATAATAGCTGTTACACCATTCACCATAATACCTCAAAATCATTACATAAAATATTTTTTTGTGAATCAAGAAAAAAATATCCAACAAAGCCATGATGCCATTACACTGACGAAAAATAAATGATTGAATTGAATAGACACATCCAATGTACTCTCTCTTTCTTTTACGCCAATATAATTTAATTCGATTCAATACTAAATCTGCCATGAAATCGAAAGTGTACTAAAAAATCGGTTACTCAAATCTAAAAAATCGGTAACTTTTGTGTTCACTCGCCCGTGTGGGTTACAAACGGAACGTTCGGTCGCCCTATTGTTTGTCACATTGTAAATAGACTGCGCACCAACACAGCTACCAGGAACGCAGAAGTGAATGGTAGATGTTATGAAAAAGACAAGGACAAGCCAATCTAAATGGTTTTTTTGTTTCTAGGTTTGTTTCAGACAAAAAGTAGATAGATGAATACGATAGTCAGACAGATTTAAATTACTTTCAAGCAAGGAAGATTTGTATTTTAGTACACGATCAAACACCGACCAAAATTGCAACCTGCATTCAAACATATGTACGTATCAAGAATTGTACTACTTTTACCTGACACGAGGGTCTAAAACGAGCCCTCTCTCGCTTGGCAGTGGCTAGACCCTACTTAACAAAAATAAGGTAAATGTCTGTACAATCTACAATCATTTCTACAAAAAACTTTTGTACATTGTACCTACCTAAGTAATTTTCAAAATGGAAAGGGCAACAGGAGAGCAGCCGACCGAAGAAGTGCTGTGGACTTCAATCCACAGTAATATTGTAATGGTATTGTGTAGGAATTTCGGTTAGCGAGAGTGCGGTTACTGCAAACGAGCGGAGCATCTTGCTTTACTTGACTTTTTCTACTTGTCAAGATAGAAATGTTATTAAGAAATATGTAGTTGCATCTATTTATATAGTTTAAGCAATATACTTAGGTACTTGAGTGGTTTGTGCTATAGTCGAATAAGATTTCGTTTTCAATTCGCAAGTCTTTCCATTTTGATCAACTATCTTTACCTCAAAATTATCAATATTATTACGTAGTTTTCCAGGTCCCGTTTAAAGAGAATGATGGTACCTATGTGGAAAAGAGCGCTATTAGATCCTGAAGTGGAGAAAAAAATGAAAGAAAGGGAACCTAATAATGTCGTAATAGATCTTATACCGAATGACACAATGCTCATCGTTCATGGACCTTTAATAAATCTACAACTTAGGTACTTTATTATTTTAACTAAACAGACTAACTTATTTAATGGTTTGAAGGTAACTATTCAAAAACTGTTGGATACAAAAAAAAATTCAACATTGAACCGCATTCAACTTTCCATAGACTTTCCCTAGTGGCCATACCAAGGTTACTAGGATAGCATAAACGGGTGTTACTCAATTCCTTATAACCACTGCGCTGGTGAGAGCAAATCCAATCTAGTAATTGACCGTAGAACGCACTGTCGTTAACTGTATAATGTTTTAGTAATAATCACGTAACAACACGAACGCAATCCCAATGGGATAGGCAGTATTCAATGTTCGTAAGATCTCTGAAAGTTTTAAAAATAGGAGACGTATATTACGACAGTGTTGCGTACAGTATTAGTAGCACCATTTTACTGTATTTATGTATAACAATTAAAATCAATACGTAATATAATTTTGTGAAACTCAGGACTTGTAAACACGATATTCATTGGTTAGGAGGATGACAGTAAACTATACCGGAAAAGATAATTCTGTCATACATAAATACAAGTTATCTGGCCAAGCAAAGGCGTCACAGCCGTACTATCATCCTTTTCTCGAAGCTATTCAGGCTAATTTCCACCGCCTCTAACTTCGTTTTAGATAAAACAAGAAGCCTGAATTTTCAGATACTATGAGTATCTTTTTTTAAGGGGAGAAAATCATCCAATGACTTCTCCCGGCTTGGGCGAGGCGAGAGGGAGTGTCAGACTCTTACTGACTAAAAAACAACCCGTTCCTACTCCTGCTTTTCAAGGCCCGCTAGGCAATCTGCAGAATATACTACTTCTTTCATTCTATTTCTAAGATTTCCAAAATCAAAAGACATTGAATATTACTTTGACCTTCACTAGTTACGCTCAACATAGCTAGCAGTGTAACAGTTGCATTTGAGCACCGAACCAACACGATATTAAGTAATTACAGGCTTACAGGTGTTAAACGAAGTGACCGCCATTGTGTTTACAGTGGTAACAACGGTATAATTGCAGGCTTTTATTTTACATACGTTTAACTAAACTTTCTGTCTTCTGTACACCAACTTGTCATGTATGATAGAATCAACAACCTGCGTGACTTCATGACTAGAAGACACGCTTGCCTGTCCAGAACTGCAGAAGACATAGTCCCTGTAGTTGAAATGTGAGAATGATCACGTTCCATGCATCGCTGACTACATTGATTCATGGATAGCTTACCCTCAAAGTCGACTTAGTGGATATAGGATATGATCATAATACAATACTTTAAATAGACTTGAACTGCCAGGGACCTCGGATTCGATTTGGGCGAGGCGAGAGAGAGACTATCAGACTCTTACTGACTAAAAACTACCCCGTTCCTACTCCTGCTTTTCGAGCCGGAGCTCCGGTAAACGCGCTAGGTAGATAACCTGTAAAGTGTTATATAGAAATCCTAAATATTTATTGTACTTTCTACACATTTCTATATGCTTTCACAGACAGACAAACCGGCGATTGTTCTTTAATGCGTTGAGCAAACCGTGGTCTATGCAGAATGTTGTTATTTATTTTTTAAACTATTTAGTACCTATATTGGAGAAGCGGCTATACCCATAGCTCAGTCACACTTTCAAACACCAAGCTTGTTGCATTGGAAATAAGTTTGTCTCCTGACTTTTTTCACCAATTTAGGTTGCGAAGATATGATCAAAGATGAGTCATAACTACATGCAACTGAATTTAAACATTTAACAAAAGTAAGTATAAGAAAAAACACTTAATCACAGTTAGTTATTTCCTACCTTATGTGTCTGAGACTAAAATTATAAGAAAAATTCTTAATCACCCTTTAGTAATTAACTGCCGTACTCAGACACATTAGATAATTGCTTAAAGTATTCCTTGGTAATGATTTTGAACTGAAAACCATTGCTAAGGATTGAGTTAAGTCACCATTAAATTACTCTGAGTACGACAATAAACTCAGCATCAGATTTATAACGCACTTTATTGGAACAAAGCGCTCTAATAAGTCATTGAGGCGTTGAGGCACTAGGCGTTCAAGAAATAAAAGAGCTACAATTAACACTTCATTGGTTAAGCAGGCTAATAAGCTAGTGGTTAACTGGTTTATAGATGCAGAAAGGTTACTACAATATTGCAAGCGCCTATAACAAAATCTTAGCAAGTTGATTTTATGCAATTTAATTGGTTTCTTAAGATTTGTTTTACATAATCTCAATAAAAGATAGTAACATAAAGAGAATAACGTAAGGTAACTTTTAATATACGACATATATTAAAATCGTTTTAGTAAAAGGGAAAATTTTACAAATTAGTAAGAAAACATAAAAAGATGAACGTCCACACATATTAGAAACTGCGATGTTTTTGAGAAGCATCATATGCACAGTATGCAATATTATAATGCCTAGTAAGGCTTTTTGAATATCAACCAACAAAACTAAAAACTATCACACAAAATCATTTTAGTTATGAAATATGAACTGTGGAACTAAATTAATGAAAGTTAGATATTTACTCGCAAGATGGCGCTACCAGTATCTATATCTAAGATATTTTTAAGAATTTATAAGCTCGGCCGAAGCAAAGCTTTTCAAAAAAATATTTATAGACTCATTTGAGTGTTCCCCTCCACGGAAATCTTTAGTAAAAGGCGAAAGATTTATGCGTTTTGAAGGGAAACCAGAGCTATTATCAGCTGAGTCGAGCGGGCTTATAGCATTCACGCGGTAACGAAACCATAGCGCGATTCAGAAATTACAGGCAATTGTACAACGCCATCTATCGAGCTATGGGTAAACTCGAAATACCTACAGGTTACCTACAAATACAATTGAAATCATATTTAACATAGTCTATAGATACTTAATAATTATTAAAAAATATTAAATAGGAGATTTAAGTCTTATTTAAGTAGATTACTGTAATTTTAAATGAGCGCCTAACAGAATTGTAATAGCAATATCCAGTGAGCAAGCACGGCATTTTGCGATCAGTATTCGTTTTATAATTTTTTTACTGTGTTAAATAGCTTAAAATAGAAATACTTCTTGTTTAATAACATTTTGTTAAATTAGCCAATTCGTTCGGTTGGGTGAACTTGACTTGGCAGTATTTTCAGTAAAAAAACATTTGTAAATCCATACCTTATACATTGAAGTGTGATTTAATTAAAAAAGATTTTTGTTATTTTGTAGGTCGAGGCTTGGTGGTAAATCACATGGTGACTGATGATGCAGCATACCAGGACGCCATAAGCAACATACTCACTCGGGCCTTGAAGACAATCAGGTTATACCAATCAGAAAAAGTATAAAATAAAAAATTAAATTAAAAATTTAAAAAACCCCCGACACAAAAACTTAATTTCCCTTTAAAAAGTAAAAAATAATAAAATAAACTTAATCTTAAAGTACCTAAGAATGTACTAATAATTCTAAAAAAAAATACGTCGCGTTGGGGGACCGCTCCTAATTATTTCTTACTTATCATATGCTTGGTGTTAACATCAAAGTAAATTGATGTTTAAGTACTTAACTATAACGCAGAAAATAGAAATATAGCGGCGCGGGCGGCGGTGTGCAGTCCGTATTCATGCGGTCCCCCAACGCGACGTATTTTTTTTTAGAATTATTAGTACATTCTTAGGTACTTTAAGATTAAGTTTATTTTATTATTTTTTACTTTTTAAAGGGAAGATTAAATTTTTGTGTCAAGTTTTTTAAATTTTTAATTTAATTTTTTCATTTTAACCAGTTATAGGTAGGTTAGGTTAAAAGTTAGACTTAGTATATTACATAAACTTACTATAATTTCGATTCTTGTAATGTTAAGGTAAAGATTACATCTAAGGTCAAGCTTGTTCGCTTAAATATTTTTTTTTTACCTATTAATTACTAGTTTTTTTTCTATAAGTAGGCTAAAGATTACATTGGTGCCAGATTTTTTGTTTATAATAAAACGTTAAATTAAAAATTTTATATTTTTGTTATTAAATTTTTAATTTAATTTTAATTTTTTTTAAATTTTTTATTTAATTTTTTATTTTTGTTAATACGAAAAAATAATATCTTTCAATATATTCTTTCAGTGCGGTTTAATTTGAGACCCCATCCCAGTATATTTGCAGACCTTTGGCTAATCTCCCCACTTTCACCGCCCATAACTTTAAAACGGCTCAACCGATTTTCATCAAACATGTCTAAAAACACTCGCACATAAGTCCCCTTTCATACGAAAAAAACTAAATTGAAATCACTCCATCCGTTCGGGAGTTATGATGCCACAGACAGACAGACAGACAGACAGACAGACAGACAGACAGACAGACAGACAGACAGACAGACAGACAGACAGACAGACAGACAGACAGACAGACAGACAGACAGACAGACACGTCAAACTTATAACACCCCTCTTTTTACGTCGGGGGTTAAAAACAGACTCAGACAAAAAATTCCGTACGGAAAACGTAACAGGTTACCGGGGCTTCAGCTCAAAGCAGGAGAAGGAATGGGATGGTTTTGAGTCAATAAGAGACTGACATTCCCTCTCGCCTCACCCAAGGCGAGATAAGTCATTATGAAATCATTAGAATGAAAAAAGACAAAGAATTCATTCCTTAGCGGTTCTTATTAAAAAACTTGAAATAAAACGTTAAAAAGTAACATAATTTAGATAATAATTTGAACTTGAGATTTGAAAAATTAAAACGAGAAGGACCGTCTGCGTCTATTGTTTAAATTAAAATCGTAAACACAATGCTTGTTATTTACGGAAGAATTAAAATTCATCATTTCGAGTTTTCAAAAACAGTGTTTTTTTCCTCTTTACTCACCTACGTCAAATTAAGTTCTTCGAGAGAATAATAAAAATGAGTTAGTAACAAGTTTGACTACATCATATTTTATAAATGATCATCATTTTCCTTTTGTTCTTGGAATAGGGAGGCCGAGAGGGAGGGCGGCAGGAAATCACCTGACGGTAAGCAATTATCACTATACTCGTGTAGTTACCAGTAACATCAGCAGATGGATTATTTCTTTCCATTAGCATTTTGGTGTTATTTCCGATTATTTCTTTCTTTTTTAAGTGTGGGAGAGCTATATTTCGGCACGAATGGGCCGGTCGACAGGAGTCACATAAAACCGACGTCAACGCTTGCATTGTGTTTCGTTGTGTAAGTGAGGTTATCGGAGGCCCAATTACCCCCATTCCCAATCTTCTCAATCCCCGATTCCCTAACAACCCTTAAATTCCTAATCCCCAAAAGGCCGGCAACGCACTTGTAACGCCTCTGGTGTTTCGGGTGTCCTTGGGCCATCATTGGTTTTTGAACCCTAAGGATGCCTCATGAGAAGCCGTCGTCATAACCTCCAGTATACAACGACTGTTAGACAATAAAACGTTACAAAAATATGTTTATGTTAATTGGTACTTAACCATTTAACCCGTGTCTTGCAAATTGCGTTGCTATGTCGAATTATGTCAAGATCTTCGAGTTGTCTAGCCTCTAGGCTAAGATCTAGACAAGATCATTGCCAGTAACCTAAGTAAACTTGACAGTTATTTGAATTTAAAAATGTGAATGCTTTTTTCTCGGTAAATAAAAGGAATTAATACGAATGGGCCGGCTCGACCGAAGTGATACCATCACTATAGCCTATTAGGAAACCGACGTGAAACAACGCTTGCGTTGTGTGAGTGAGGTTACCGGAGGCACAATTACCGGGGGGTAATTCCCAATCCCCGATTCCCCAACAACCCTTAAATTCCTAACTCCCAAAATGCCGGCAACGCACTTGAGACGATTTTGGTGTTTCAAGTGTCCATAGTCGGCAGGGCGATTGCTTGCCATCAGGTGATCCGTTTGCTGGTTTACCGGTTTATTCTATAAAAAAATATACTATGTGCAATTTCTCGATGGAAAAGGCTGTTTGATTAGAATAGACTTATTAGGTCTTATTATTTATTGAAAAATTTTAATCAATCAAAAAACTATATCAATACCTATCGAGAGCGTTACAATGACTCATATCGCTTTACATAATTACCACAAATAAAATCTTGCGTAATTATTAATACCAGTTTTATTTAAATGGCCTCTCATTATATTCATCCACATTTATAAAACTCGTGCACTTCGCAACGTAACTAATTATTGGGTCATCCGTTATCCGTGAAGTAAAAACTACTTGATTTTATATTAGTCACTGCATCAACCTCCTGCTATTTTATGCAAGCCTAGTCAGAATTTAAGCTGGTCATAAAGATCATCATCATCATCATAATGACGATACCTGAAGCAGCCCACTGCTGGACTCTGTCCCTTTTCTACATAACAGGGATTACTACTATCTACATGATTGGAAAAAAGGATTGGAGATCGCAGTTTAAAAGGAATAAGTTTATTAGACAGCGCTGCTGCTGTCTTTATCAATTTCAGATGTGTAGATAGTCGGTTGTCATGACATCCGCTTGCAGGGTATAGATAAGTAAATGTTCTTTTTTACTATAATCTGATCTTGTTAACTTGAACTGCCTCGTTGGTCTAGTGATCGAAAATGCTACTGCCGGATAAGGGGTCTCGGATTCAGAAGTTCCCAGGTCGGGCAAATGCATTGCTGGGCTTTTTTCGGTTTTTCGAAAATTTCTCAGTGGTTATTAAACACAGAGCAGTACTGGAATGTGTATGTCAATAGGCCTCACCCCACAGTTTTACTTGGGATTCTCATTAACACAACGTGGTGAAATGTGGGTGTACATTGTAAAGCGACATTACATGCCGTAATGTGCACATCTGCCTATCCCTTCGCGGATAAAAGGCGTGACATTGCATCTTGTTAATTAATTTCAGTTGTAAGTTTTTTCCTGTCAATTGGAACGTAGGTCTTCAAATGTCAAGGAGTCTCGTGGTAGTGCCACATGGACGATTTGTGGCACGTGGCTGAGCTAACGAGGAAAATATGTGGTTTATACTTTGGATCCAGGAGTTATTAAACGTGACGTAGAAAACTAGTTCAGTACTTTGTTATGGAAAAGTTTATTTTGATTGTAAATAGGTCAGTTGGGATGTTATCTAGGACCTAACTTGAATAAGCTAAGTATTAAAATTATATTAGTATGTCTCACGAAAGTTACAATAAAATCATTAGAAATTATTTAGTAGTATTATAACTATAATAGTATAAGCTGATCTCCAAAATTTAAAGTCTATACCAGATCAAGACCAAATTCGCAATTCGCATTACTTTATTGGGTTTCTGTCAAAAATAATATTGAAGAACCAGAGCTTTAACACCTTATTATCTTACGAAGTTAATGATCCAGAGTGTATGGATTAAAATCGGTTATTATTTTAGCCATTTTAGAGGATCAAGTCCCTTATAAATGCTGATGATGACCAATGGGGTTATTTTAATGGTGCAACAATCCTCGAGAGCCCGCAGGCCCGGTAATTCGCATGGTTGTCCACAGGTCCGGCCGCGCATCAGCTCCACTGGGCACCATTTGTGGTGGTATGATGACACCGGTATAACAAATTAATAATCCTACAATCCCTTTTATGATTTACAGTTTTATTTTAGTTGCAGTAAAGTCGAACATGATCTTGCATTAAAACTGCCTAATTAAGTTTTACAAAGTGCGCGTTTTTTATTGAAATCTGCCGAGTAGGTAATCTTAGGTGTATCTCTACATAATCTGTTTAATATAAGCAAATAAATACGGTTTCTTAATTTTTTTATCTTTCTCTAGTTTTTAAAAACTAGTTTTGAATGCGTCATCATAATAAAAAACATAAAATGCCCACTTTATCTATACATATGTATAATAAAATTGTAGAAAGTGTTCATTCTGTACATTGAAAATATTTAAACATTAAATAGTAGGGGTTGATACTAGATAAATACTGAACCAAAAATTTCGATAAAATATTTGTGTCTGTCTATCTGTCTGTCTGTCTGTATGTTCACGCATCACGCAAAAACTACCCGTTCGATTACAATGAAACTTGGTATTTATTCTTTAATATTTAGACAACACTGAGTACTTATATTCCCGAAACTATACTAATCCCGAAACACGCATACACTAAAAACAAACTTAATTGTGCGGTTCGATCCCTAGACAAGATTACTGTACCAAACGCAAATATAAGTTTGTTTGGTCACCCGCAGCAAACTTTACGCAGTAACCATTGAGCCGGATACCCGGAGCTGCGAACTGTCTAGGAGGTTACCGGGACCGGGAGAAGGAACGGGGTGGTTTTTAGCCAGTAAGAGTATGACACTCCCTCTCGCCTCGCCCAAGGCTCTTCTGCCTTTGAAATCATAGGATGATTTACCCACACAAAAAATATAATACTAAAGCGGATGGTAGAAATCCCGCGGGATCGAGATCAAATGCCACACTCAGAGTCATTTAATGATTACTTAAACTATTCCTTAGTAACGATTTTGTATGGA
This sequence comes from Spodoptera frugiperda, assembly GCF_023101765.2. NCBI lineage: Eukaryota > Metazoa > Arthropoda > Insecta > Lepidoptera > Noctuidae > Spodoptera > Spodoptera frugiperda. The sequence goes on along the minus strand of NC_064214.1, from coordinate 5,360,583 downwards.
AAACAATGGCTAAGGACTGTGTTAAGTAACCATTAAATGACTCTGAGTGTGGCAGTTAGACAAGAAAACGTTAATATGCGTACGAAGTCGCGTGCACAGCTAGTCTTAAACAATTCGTAGTCTAATCGAGTTGAATGTTCGTTTATGTGTTCGATCAAACAAGTTTTTTGCAAATTGATTTATTGCAGATTATACTGGATTTGTGTTTAAATTAAATGATTGTCGTAAATTATTTTATTAGATACCTATAATGTTTCCGATATTTGTTATAATACAAGTTATTTAATAAATAATATACACTAAAGTGAAGGGTAAATAAAGTTCATTAAAAAAGTAAAAAGACTGTTAATTTATTCGAATTGATGCATTCAGGGCCATCAGCAATCTTGTTGGGAAAGGTCAGAATTCCAAACATTTAAACTGTGACACTTGCAAAAAGTCACATCTCATACATTCACGGGGCATCTCCTTTGTACTTGCTTCAAATATTTTAAATCTCTTAAGGACAAAGCTGGACAGTGCACATGTACTAAATAACTTGTATCTTACCTTCATGGATGCCGTTGTGGATGCGTTTGGTTTCCACCAATTATATTCATTGGTGCACATAGGTAAGCACTGGAAGCGGGTTCAACTAACACAATATGTTTTTATATGGAAGCGCGCTATGGATGCGTGCTATGGGTGTGTGCTATGGATGGATTTCCTACTATCGATACATCGCATACTCGAGCTGCGCATCTTCCTCGTGCAGCTACTTTGCGGCGGCACATCTTCATAGCACATCTTACTCGCACCGCTACATAGCTTAGTATCAGTAGAAACGGTCACATAGTTTCACAGCTTAGCTATTATATCCTCGCAGCATAGCTACATAGCACATCTCTAAAGAAAAATCACCCTTAATGAAAAGCTTCTACGAGTATATATTTACTTAACCAAACATTCAGTGTTCGATAAAGTGTTCATGGAATAGTGAGATGAATGAAACCAAATAAAACACATAATAATATTAAAACAAAACAACGTTATTAAAATAATTGCTTGATTTACATAATTATACTTACTTGGTTCTCCTCTGTTAAAACTAATAAACCCAACCAAACATGTATAGGTGAAGATGGGTAAATATTTACTGATATTAAACACAGACTGTTTGTTTCCTATAACCGTGACATTCTTGGGGATTCCCTTCGATTATGAGCTTGCGGTATTTTGATATTTTGCGGTACTTAAGTAAACCTGTCTTGCCTCGAAGTTCGATCCTTCGGCCTGGCAAAGTTAAACTAGATTGTGAAATTTTCGTTATAAATACGGTGTCTTTTAACAAGTTTGCTCTTATCACAGGGTGTAAATGCGAAGGTTTGACGGCTGAGAGGATCAAGATGAAAGGAATAGGCTACGGTAGATTATGGTCTGGAATAACACATACTCCAATTAAAATTTTCGATAATTCAATCTTTCTATATACTCAGGTGTATTCTATTGAAAATATCTTAATATTTCGAAATAAAGAATACATTTTTATACTTACACTTGGTAATTCAAATCAATTCTACGCAACCAAATGAGTCACCATCAACAATTTGAAGTTCCAGTGAGAAAGGGACAGATAGATTCCAGAACTTGCTGAGGTCAGTACCGACATTTTGGGACAAATTCAAATTACAGACCATATGATAATTGAAACATTCAGTAATTCGTAATATTTGAAGTATCTGTACTGTATTATATTAATTACTTACTTTATTAATAAATTCATTGTAAAAAAAAACAAGAAAAATGGACAGGACGAACAAATTTATAAAAACATGTTAAAAATAAAGTAACATTTAAGTCTGCCAGTAACTTCCTGGTTCTTCAACATACATATATACCTATCTCTTTAGTTTACTGACATTTATGTTACACGTGGGATCAGCTTGAAGCCTCGATTGTCAAGGCGCTCGGAGCCGGGCGGCCTCGAGACGGGACGCCGGTTCGATGCCATAAAACGCATTGCACAACTCGATCAAGTTCTCAGAGGAAAATAATGACTGTGACTGATTTACTTAAAATTGTTGGTTATAGTTTGGACTCATACAGCGTGTAACAAAATACCCATATAACTACATCAAGAAGCGCTGAAGAATGAAAACAGGTTGAATAGAATCTCTACACGAATTTTCAGATTAAAATACGTTTAAAAATATTTGGTTCCAAATACTTGGTGTCGCAAGGTTCTTGATTTTAAATCATACAAACGTGTCCACTACACTAAAAGGGTTACTCGCTAATTACGAAACATTATTTTCTTCTGTAAATCTGATCGCCTAGTACCAAACTACCTAATTTATGATTTCTGGAATTTGATGTATTGGAAAAATTCATAACTTGGTACTAGAAAACATGAGTTTAAAAACCCTTCTCGTATCGTTTTTTATGTTATCTAGAAATCGTGGAATTGATATGTATACCCCTTTTTTACACCGTGTATATGTATATATTGACGTTATTCTTCGAGAGGTAAAGTAGATCTGTATCTATTTGTTTACCAAAATTCCAAAGTTTGATCATTTCCATCACATATTTATAATGAGTGTGATTGAGTTCAACAATATGAGTGAGATTATTCCCCAACATGCATAATTTCAGAATCCAGATTCAATACCTACTATGTCTGAGAATATCGCAAACAAAAAAAAAACATAATAACTAGTTGGTTGGCCCAGGAAATCAAACTAAAAGGTCGGTACCGACTTGCCATTACTAAAAATAACGCAGATGATGATTTAGGTACATATGCATTGGTAAAGGAATATCAATAAAAGATACAATAGTATAGTCTAGTCTGGTCAGTCTTATAAAAGAGATTACATTGGAAACAAAATTATTGAACGTAATATGTATCAGTTTTTACTTCACATAATAATTAACGGCTGAACTTGACCTTGATTCCAAACTCTGTGATGCTTATTAAGTACATTCACTACCGGAATTTTGGAATGGGAAACCCAAGCATATTTTTTAAAGAACTCTTATATATGTATAAGGTACCTACGCGTCCATAGGCCCGCATCATAGGCAACGGATTTTAATTTGTCTTGTAATAGAAACTCATACAACTCGTCCACTGATCCGCATCGTACGGACCGCATCATGAGCAATGCCTACATGCGATGCGTACTGATGACGTCATACGGAATGCGTACGATGCGTGCGATGCAGGCCTGTGGACGCTTATCTTGGTACTTTACTAGATGCCACGAGGTTGGCATTGGCACCGCCAATCGACAGTCGTTCACCCGTTTGCAGGAGTTACAGTATTACGACTTTATTTCAGCAGTCTTGCGAGATTCAGTTAATATGACATTTGGATAAACATTAAACATAAGTTGATGTTCATAACCATAATCCAAAATGCTAATCAAATACTGAAGTATCAATTACAATCTTCATAAAAATGAATTTCAATTATTTTTTCAATTAACCTTACAGCTTAAGCCTCACTTGCAATCGAAAAGATGATCTTTAAAAACAATTAACTCAAAAGACATTTCGAAAAATTAACTATATAACAATTCAATCGCTATTAATATTAAATTTCATTATTTTTTCAATCAACTTTAAAGTTTAAGAACGTTCACATGCGGTTTAAAATTAAATGCAACATTAACATAAAAATCGTTTACTTTCTCGACATTTTGTAAAATGTTAATGATTTAACATTTCATATAATATTGTATATGAGCCAATAAATGCAGTTATTATGCACTCGATTGCAAGACTTGTATCATACAAAGACAGACAGAAGTGTATCAATAGGGCACCCAATTTTGACAATTACGTAATTTGAACTGGTTCGGATGCAAGTAGCAAGTTGTGTTTCGGTATGGTGAACTAAGGGAGATGGCTTTTTCCGCAGTACACAACACATGTTTCGATTATGACTACTTTAAATAATATTTTAGTAATTTAATAAGTTTATAATGTGTGAGAATGAGGCAAATCAATAGATGTTCAGTACCCTTAGTACGAGTTTGCATTACGATTAAAGTAAACGAATCGGCGCTCTGTTTGGTTGGTTTATACGAGCCGGCCAATCAGGGCGCCGAACGGGCTTTTGTTTCGATTACTAATTAAACGTAAAGCAAATTCATACTAAAGTTTATTAGTAGGTAAAGGAAACACGATTTTCCTTATTTCCTCATTAGGTATTTGTATAATATTTATTAATAAGTTATTCTAAGAAAATCAACATCATCTATAAAAATACTACAGACTATCTTTATCTTTACCGGTTACCGGGTTAGCTCGAAGCAGGAGTAGGATCTGGGTGGTTTTTAGTCAGTAAAAGTTTGGTATTCCCGCCTGCCTTACCCACGGCAGGAGAGGTCATTGGACAATTCTCTCCCTTCAAAAAAAAAAATGACTAAGCATCGATTTTTCCAACGGTAGATAACTTTGACCATTTTTCTATAGGTACTAAATACTGTCAAATGTAAATTTTATTCTACAGATAGATATTTGCTGGTTTTAAAATCGAGTCCAACTTATAAACAGGAAATTTCATTTTAATTATATATTGATTCCGACATCGATAGCTCGTGTACGACGTCAATGGCATCAGTTCTTGTTAAGAGGGAAGAAAAAATTAATTAGTTGAAAAAAGTTCAAACTAATAACTTATTGGTGTGACGTAAATGGTTTACCGGTTTTTCTACATCTCATTTTAATATATTACTAATGCAAAAGAAAGTTTGTTTGTTTATTTGTTAACTAAATCTACTCAACCAATATTTTTGCTTAGATAGATAGATGGGAGCATGAAGAAGAATATTTTAGACAAAGCCGATAGATAAAAAATAGGCAATAAGATTTTAATCGAGGAATTGCAAGCTGTTTTAGTTTTTACCTTAAAGGAACAAAGTCATTGTGTTTGTACAGACAATCGAAACAATTTGATTATTTCAATAACATCTTTTTTTGTTTTATTAATTGGCTTTTGATAGTTCCGAATCTTACCTATATACAGAGATCTTTAGAAACTATTTATTTTTTGAGTATTGAAATGCATCCATGACTTCTCCCGCCTAGTGTGAGCGGAGAGAGTCTCAGACTCTGACCTATTGACTAGAAACCACCCTGTTCCTATTCCTGCTTTTCGAGCCGTAGCCCCAGTAGGCCGCAGTACAACTTTAGAAACTTGGTTCAGAAAACAATTATGTTATTTGGAATCAAGTTTAATAAACACTTTATAACAAAACTCCGTTGTAAAATACTTAGTCACTTCGGATTAGCGAACATCATAAATTAAGCATCTTTAAACATCATAATCTTAAAAAAAGAATACAAAAAACACATGCACAAAATTCAAAAAGGCTACGACAAAAACTACGATGATCATAAATTAAAAAGAGATAATATAAAGTCACGGATGATATACAATAGCCAAAATAACGTTTTAAATGAACCATTAATCTTATTAAACAATAATCGTTTGTTGACAATGCAATATAAGAAAAAAAAATATAAACTATAACGCCTTTATTTTACAGTGACGTCACTCTCGATGCATCGAAACGTCAGTTCGGAACAAAAACATGTTTAGTATCGGCGCACGCGCAGTTAACGCGCGATCCTTGAACGAGAATCTAGTGACAATGATATGATTATACTCGGACAACGTTACGTACTTTTTTATTAGTAGTTCTGACAGGGGATTATAGAGGACGTGTGTGTGTTATTGTTAAAAAATAGAACATGCTGTGAACGTGAAGTGATATTTATTCAGTGTATTTTTTTTTCGTTTTGATTTATTAATTTTTTGAGGTTTGTATTTTTTTTATTATTTATATTTTTTATTTTTTATTACTTATATGGATTTCCATGTTAAAATAAACAAAATCATTTCAAGATGAAATACTCATATGTACACTTTGTAAATAATTGGGAAAGTATTTCTCTGAAATAATAAACATTTCATGCAAGTTTTAAGAAATTACTGAATCTATTATTTATGTATTTATGAATCTAGTTTAAAACTGCATTTACTAACAACTACTTCAGATAAAATTAAATCAAAGTACGACCTACCCTACATACATAGTTACATACGAACATTATAACACGCAGATTTAAACGTTTTATTAATATTTCTTTGTTTGATATATTTTTATTGTTTACTTCATGATGTGAATATTGTTATGATTTATCTTAGGTAGATATTAACTAAATTATACCATATAGTAAGAAGAATTAGTATAAGTATAATATTGCAAACCAAACATTTTGGTTAAGTTATACAATGTCATTATTTATGCATATTTTTAGTAGATATAATTACACAGCTTTTGGAAACTGACTTAAAATATTTAAGAAACAAATCTTTATTAAGGAATAGGTATGAGAGGACGAATAAATCAAAATCTGCTAGTCATTAAAAAGAACTCAACATTAAATATTAATTAACAAACAAGTTTAATAATAAGTGATAACTAAATGCATTAACGATGTGTAAATAAATACTAAAGGAACTACAACTGCACTACAACAAAGTAATAATGAGACGTTACACAAGGCTCCTTGGATTAATGCCACCCTAGTACCTATGCAGTGCCAGCGGCCCATGTTGTGCCTGCCATAACAATGAGCCAGATTACAACTCTTGCGCAAAAGAAACACACAGTAGTCAATACTAGTAACGTCGATAATAAAATTGTTTGTGAACTGTTATCAATGTATTATTGCACTTTGTCCCCTAGGAGTTGATAACAATTTATAATATGGCACATCTGTTTTAAAACATTGAAGATCAACTCGTACTTAAAAAACGAACATAATTATGTACATCCATATCAATACTTAATTCTGATCTACTTTTTTTGTTACGCTTTATCTACTCAAACGAGCGCCTAGCTTCACTGACGGATAGACTGACAGACTATTATTTATGTATTTGTTTATTTATTGACATTTCAAATAGTACCTAATTATGGTTCAATTAAAATAAATTATTTGACTTTGATCAACATTTTCTTTTTACATTTTATAAAAACCGGTAAAGTTTAGTACATTATACATATCACATGTGTTAACTAGTCCTTTAACACGAAACAGATATTTAGAAAAAAAATGGCCCAAATATCCCAATGAAGTACAGAAAATATCATCATATTTGCTTAAGCAGTTTCTGAGTTGCCGTACAAACATACCTACATATAGGCAAAGTTAATGAAACGTACGAATTAATCTGTCCTTGGATTACAGTATTTTGATGTAGATAAATCTACGGTTTGTTCCCGGAAATATGTTCATAGCCTTATTGATAAATAGGCGAATATTATTTAGGTATGACGTTAGTGGCAATTAATATTAACTTCACTGGGCAGGTTGTTCTGAACTTCGACCACTGAGCACAAAGTCCGGCAAAAAAGTAATAACGTGGAATTTTCCCTGTTGTCTGTTTGATACCATCTATTAAATCTAGGTATGATGTATAGCACAATATATAAAAAACTAACGAAACCAGTACCCTTAGTATGAATTTGGTTTACGTTTAAAGTATTTGAAACCAAAGCGCTTTCGCGTGCTCTGATTGGTTGATTTATTCCAGCCGGCCAATCAGAGTGCCGAACGCGCTCTCATTTCGATTACTTTTAACATACATAAAGCAAACTCATACTAAGGCTACTGTCCAAACATTACGCGTGATGCAATGTTTATGATTAATTAATTATTTTTTTTCTATTTCGAAGTAAATTTATTTTCCTTTTAACTTTGTTCATCTATTCTATATTGACCTTTAAATGTAGTTTTAGATCAAGATGAGTAATCCAAATTATGTTACACAAACTTCCAAGACAAAATACCGAGTAAAGACAGAATACTTGGTATTCTAACTAAGGAATAATCAATTTAAGCCAACCCACTAATTCTCATAATGTTTGGTCAATAATTACGATTAGCTGGGACCTAATGGTCCTCCCAGTTCAGAGGATACTAATCCAATTATCTGATTCAGATAATTACCTTTATCACTAAGATAATGTGAATTTCGTTACAGAAACAAGGTCTCTGATTAGTATTATATCGATCTGAAATGTAAATATTAAAAAATATATTAATTAAATACGTAGAACGAGGCTAAAACAAACAGCCTTCAGTATGGAATGTGTATACGAATATCAAAATCCGGTGTTATGATAAAATCGAGCGGATGCAAGCGTGACTTTTAGTTAGTTACTTAGTTTTACAGTTTTATTTTAATAGTCGGCCTGGTGGTAATTTTTGATATTGCTATTGGATTTTTGCTACATTCTTACTTGGGGCAGTTATGTTTCGGGATGAGGGCTGCCTCAACCGGAGTGATACCATTGTCTTATATAGAATCGGCGTGAAACAACACTTTTTTAAATTAGTGAATGTCATTCAATAACTTCTACCGCCTTGGGCTAGGCGAGAGGGACTGTTTGACTCTTACTGTCTACAAATCATCTCACTTCTAATCCTGCTTTTCGACCTGGAGCCCCAGTAACCCGATAGGTAGTCTGTAGCGGGACGGGCGCGTGGAACAATGCTGGGAACAGATTTTTTAGTAAGCATGTAATTTTGCACTTTGCCTCATACTGCTTAGGTACCAACAGAACATAATACAAATAAATAGAGGAAATCAACCACATAACAGTTGTAACTCCATTTGCAGTCTACATAGCATCATAGCGATGCGATGTATACAATTTAGCCGACTGTCGGAGCATAGCAAATTGCATGACAATCACTGGGGATTATAATACGAGTGCATTGTGACGTAGGTACTGGTTAGCCAGCTCACTGCTTTGATGTAGATGATACTAGGTACGTATGACACATCTATCATTAGACTTTGACTGAGTTTTAGCTTGGTACATGGAATATAGAGGTTATTGTCATGGTCGTTTAGAATTAGGTCGGTAGGGCTTATAACCAGTTTCAATAACATATGTATTTGTCGGTAAATTAGTATAAGTACTAGAAATAAAAATCAAATATAAAATGTGGTAAAGTTCCCATTTTAGTAGGCAAAAAAATATGTGATTTTTTTACTATTCGAAACATTTTGATTTATAGGATATCTTGCTTGGTTAACTCAATTTTTTGTTGACTATTTCTCATATTTAGTTAACATTTAACATTAATACAAGAACTTGTCCTTTAAGTCTAAATTACTATTAAGTCTTTACAACGTTGTATTCCAGTAGTTGAGAATAATTATATGTTTCTATTACTTGCAGTAATTATACTATGTAGCTTAAGTTAAATCATAGAGGTCTTAGTTGTCTAAATACTAAGCACTTTAAGTGCAGAATAAGACTTACCTACATATTTTTAAGTATTAGTTAGTTCTTTAACCCTGAATTTTAAAAACAGGGTCCACTCTCAACCAGACAAAAATAAACATACCGCCTTACTCAGAATTATTTAATGGTTACTCAGACGCCAGTCGAAGTAATGCTTGGCTTTTTTCAGATTTTCGAAAATGTCTCAGTCGTAGCATGGAGACTGGAAATGTGCCCGGTATATGGCAATAGGCTCACCACCTTATTACATGGGACTTACAACATAGATGAAAAGTAGGTACTAAATAGTGAAAAGTGTGTATACATTGTACAGTGACATTACGTGCCCTAATGTGTCTCTGCCTACCCCTTCAGGGATAAATCTGATAGGAAAATATGCCTAGGCCTCATCTAGTTATTTAAGAGATTGACGTGTAAAATAGTTACATTGTAACCTATTTGCAAAAATAAATATCATTTATCATTTATTATTTATCAAAGACGTGAGGATATACTAAATTGTTACTCAAGAATACTTTAAGTACCGTAATCATTAAATGTCTCCGAATACGGCAGTTAATCTCTGGAACAAAACATACAAAATGGTCATCCCAACTCCACACGAACAATACGATTGTGATAATATTTTCATGGAATTTAATATTTTCGATGTATTTCTCATAATAAATCTTACTTTACTTTCTAAAGTATGAAAATATTTGTGACAGGAGTAGGTACGCGTAAAGTATTTAAAGATGTGATTTATTACTTTTACTTGATGAAATGTCCCCAAATATGGTGGCCTTTACATTTGTGAAATATTATTCGAAGATGATAGATGGGCAGCCGTGATTTCAACAAATTTTGGGTTTTAGACCCTGCGGGCAAATAAGCGAGTGTCACCGCTTTGTTCAGAGACATCTGTTTACTCTTCTCAACTATCTGCTTTCCTAGTAACAGGGTACTTTCATGACTGAGGATCATGAGATCTTGGGTTCGATCTTACCATATTTTTTTTAATGTTGTCTATGCGACGCTAATCGCCGATCGTGATTACATCAATCAGAAAAACAAGATTGTTTATATTTTATTACATCGGATTAAAGAAACAATTAACTCTCATGTCACGTTTTACAGAATCATTGATTTATTAAGTTAATCAAAAACAAGTTTACAAACAATCAAATGAGTTAAAAAAAATTATAAAAAAAATTAAACAAGACGCAAATCTTTTTTTTAACAAAACAGGTTTTCTGGGCTAAACATTGAATTGAACAGTTTAAGGTACTTCAATCGAAGTTCTTTTGGGTTTTTACCTGTCCTGTCCCTGCCCAATTATTGGCAGTAAAACTTCTTTTACCTGCTTTACTTATTTATATTTAGTAGAAATTATTACATCTTAGGGCCTATGCACACGACATTTTTTAAACGCGCCGTCGACGCGTATTTTGGATTTTTTGTATCGCTACAGACACGCGTTTGCATCGCGTCTGTATGGCTACACAAGCGCGTCAGGTGTGCAAAGGTCTACAGGCTGCGTCTGACTTGCGTGCGTATCACGTCTCTATCGCTACAAACGCGCGTCGACGGTGCGTTTTAAAAAACACAGTGTGCATAGGCCCTTAAGTCTGTCGTCCCATCAAATAAGTAGATTTTTTACAAACATTTGAACGAGCGGTCAACATTTACGGAACATATACATTTCCGTTGTGTTTTTGTGGGCAATAATAAACGATTTATCGTCGAATGGATTGAATCTATATACCTATATAGAAATTAATTGCTGTTCGTTAATCCCGCTACAACTCGAGAATGGCCGAACCGATTTGGCAAGTTTTGGTCTTGATTTTTTGTAGTAGTCCTGGGAAGGTTTAAAAGGTGAGAAAGTAATGTTTGAGGCTATACGAAGTTTGCCGCGTTAGGTAGTTCTAAATATTATAATGGGTTAAGGTTATTATAAGGGATTTTTTATGCTCATATACCTATGATGTCACGAAAATATAGTCAAAGCATGTTGTAATAATGTCGTCTACGGGTTGCATCATACTACCTACTGATATCATAAGTATCATCTGCTTATAAAGGTAGTTAAAATATATCTATCAGTGAATGTCATTACGTCAACATGTTTATTCAAATCAAAATATTTTATAAACAGTTTAAGATGTTTGAATGTATCACATTGAATTAAATTAACTGCATATGAATGACAACCTAGGATTTTACTACGGATAGATATTATCTAATTTATAAACTTTCCATGTCACAGTGTTTGTTATCGTATGTCTCCGAAACGGCTTTACCGATTTTTACCAAATTTTATAAGCGTATTCAGTGAGTCTGAGAATTGGCTACTATCTATTTTCTAGAAATAATTTATTATTAATTTATAAGGTAAAACAACGTTTGCAGGGACAGCTAGTAAATAACTATAGTTGACTGCATACCATTTGATGAGTCAATTAAGTATATTAATAATACTTTAATGACTACGTTGAACGATGGTTCAGTTTCAGCTCATGCGCAGTTTTAATTTATTATTCTTATATAGTATTTATTATTCTTAGGTAGATACCATAATATACATATACTATGGGTAATGGACACCCAAAGCTGCGGACGACCTAGCGGGTTTACCGGGGCTCCAACTCAAAGAGCAGGAGTAGGAAAGGGGTGGGTTTTAAGCACTAAGAGACTGACACTCCCTCTCGCCTTGCCCAAGGCGGGAGAAATCTTTGGATGATTTCCCCTTAAAGAGAGGATAACGGACAAATTACGTCATGAATGCAAACTTTAAGAACGCTTCCAGACTCTGTATTGAATATTTCTAAAATCTAAAATCCAATTGCACTGTGCCCGATCAGCTCGGTTCTTTTATACATTTCTTTTAATTTTGTTTCAGATCGTAAGCACTAAGACTTCATAATGTTTGAGTGCTTCCTAGAAATCGGCTTTGAAGCCGAAGTAAACACGAAAGAAGACCCAGAGTTAATGGAGTTGGCATATGAGCAGTGCAAAGAGAATCTAGCTACCAGGGCAGCAGCCATCACAGAGCTTAGGCAAATGATATTTGGTAAGTATTGAAAAATAGAAAAGACGTGGCATATGCTGCTTTTTTTGAAAATGTCATTTTTCCATTGTTTAAATGAATTTGTACAGGGGTTATTTTTTGCCTGTTGTCAATTGTGAGTTATGTGCATAAATTATTTATTTACATTATTTTTGACAGTTGCATGTGGGTAAGCAGTCAATGACACTTTGCAGGTCATTCACTTACCTCAAATATACCTTAACCAATCATCGATCGTCGATTGGCATGTCTTACCAAAAACATTGAAGTTGCATCTCATTAACTAAAGGAAACTTCAAATAACAAATAAATACAAATCAACTATTTGAAACTATATTTCTTTCACTTACATTAATAAAAAATATCGTTTCAGATAGGGGCGAATGCCAGCCTTTAAGAACAGATGACGAATTCCTGCTAAGGTTTCTTCGAGCGAGAGAATTCATTGTACCAAGAGCACATAAACTGGTAGGTATGTTTTTTGTGTTCAATACTTGTATGGCGACGTCCATACAAGTTTCAAGCAAAGACACTTGATCTATAAGTACGTACTTACATATGTAGTAAGTACTTGATCTTTGTATATTTACTTAGGATCTTTACTATGATTAAACATTAGTTGGGTACTCAGAAATGTTATACGAAGTCAAACAATTACAATTGTATAAAATGTACATAATATACGATTAACGATCGTGACTGTTACATCAAAAGAGAGTAGGCAGAATCTACCTTTTGATATGCGGAGAGCATATTCCAATAAGACGTAGCGTAGACGTAGCCGTTCGCCATGAAAGGGCCGTTTCATCCGGAGTGATACCACGGCCTCACAAAAAACCGACGTGAAACAACGCTTGCGTTGTGCGAGTGAGATTACCGGAGGCCCAATTACCCCCCTTCCCAATCTTCCCAATCCCCGATGCCCCAACAAACCCTAAAATTCCTAACCCCCAAAAGGCCGGCAACGGGCGGCGGCGATTGCTTACCATGATTTGATCCGTCTGCTCGTTTACCGGCTTATATCATAAAACTATTAAAATTCTTTCAAGACGAAGATATCAGTATTACTATACCTTCTCAAAGTACAATATATTATGTACTATGTCTGAGGTGAAGCGACTTTAGCATCAAAGGTAGATAAAACTAGTTGTGGCAATAAAACAATTGGATTTAATGCAAAAAAAAATAAATATTAAATCCGTTTCATTTTTAATTAAATTCCATTGTTATTACGTTTACAAAAAAATGTATCGCACCAAAGATGTACTATTTAGCTATACTACGAAGATGAAGAGAAACTAATGCGACTATTTCCACCGATATTAAGCTATGTAGCTGTGCGAGGAAGATGTGCGGCTCGAGTATGCGATGTATCGATAATAGGGAAGCCATCCACAGCACACATCGATAGCACGCGTTTTCCATATAAAAAACATAGCTTAGCTGAGTTCGTTTCCACCAGAGCTCAGCTATATGCACCAATGAATACGATTGGTGGTAGCCAAACACATACATAGCATAGCACATCTCTGGTGGAAAAGCAGCCTTAAAAGAAAATAATTTAGGTTCGTTCTTATTCCTTTTATGTTTGGCTTGAAAATCGTCTTGCTGAATATAAACAGGTTAGTTTTTAATTTAGTACATGGATTAATAAATTATTTCAATTAAATTACTTGAATTAAAAAAGAAATATATGCTCTAATGTGAAGGGTATATAAAGTTCATTAAAAAAAGTAAAAAGACTGTAAATTTATTCGAATTGATGCATTCAGGGCCATCAGCAATCTTGTTGGGAAAGGTCAGAATTCCAAACATTATAACTGTTTAAAATCTTTTTACTATAATATCATTGGGCAGGGTCGTTTTTTTTTCTCACAATGAATAATCACCTAATCGGTTGGTACTTTACCTTATAGTACTCTAAATAATTTATTTTTGGGTTTAAAGTATATGGCAATAGGCTCACCCCATATTACATGGGACTTATACCTAACACAAATGGTGAAAAGGGGAGTACATTGTATAGCGGCATTACTTGCCGTAATGTGCATCTCTGCCTACCCCTTCGGGGATACCCTAAATAACATTGTCCAACATAGAAAACAAACATCGATGCACTTGTGAGCAATCGATTACAGCAATAACATAACAGACAAGCATAATAAAGTAAATACTTGAACACTTATGTATCAAACATGTACATAACTGTTCACTAAGCTGCTTAGTCATCTACCATCATTGGTATACACGACACATCAAGCTATACAAAACCAGTATAATCTGACCGACGAAAGTGCGGATGGATCATGATAAGTGGGGTCATGATAAACTGGTTATGTCTATTTTGGTGTTTTGCTGTGTTCATAATGGGTGTTAAAGATCAAGTCTTGTAACTAAGATTATTATCTATATATAAATATACCTGTCTACATTGTTTTGAGCAGAGTGCAGTCAATTATTGTCTAACAGACAGATTTTTTTGGAACATAAAATGAAACAGGGAAGCAAAAACATCTTTATATGGGCTTGCGTTTTTCTGGTAGCTCTTAGTGTTTTAATTTATATTTCTTTAAAATATTATATTTATGAGTTTTTTTTTCTGAAGAAAGCAAACAGTTTTTCAAATAAGAATAACGGTTAATCCGTACGGTTAATACATACATACCTACATAACGCCTGTCTCCCATGGGGGTAGGCAGAGACAATGGAACGCCAATTGCTACGAATCTTACATACTTCTTTCGCTTCACCAACAGGTCATCAGTCTTTTCATGCTTACTCGTCGGTTATGGGTACTTTTAATTTGTTGTCAGTCAACAATCAGTTGTCATTCTGGTCGATAAATATAAAAATAGTCGATAATAATTATGTCAGGCATTAACATACAAATACTATAAACAGATCGTTAAATAATAACTCTAAAAACTTACTAATAACCCTGTATCCAGTTGGTCAGATACTGCACGTTCAGAAAAGAGAACAAGCATCTCTACGAAGGAGTGGACCTTTGGGACCTCATCAAGGTGAAGGATGCGTATGAAGGCACCATGCTGGACCGACCAGATACAGGGAGACTTTCCGCCTTCAGATTCGGTAAGAATTGCCATAGTTTTGTTACTATATACTAGGACATCATGACATTGATGCATATGCATCACAGTCAGAACTGAGACAACAATTTATATTTAGGTATATCTTTCGCACAATGAGTTAGTAAATATTATTCAGAGAATTAAAGCACTAAGCTTCTTCATTGACTTTAATATTAATAATGTGACATTGAATGTTGATATTACTAGTAATTTAAATTAAAAAGCAAGACAATAGAGTCATCCTCTTGCATACTCAACAGTAATATTATCAATCTGGTGCACCAAAACATCCAAGGTTTCATGAGTAAAGAATTAGAAATAGAATTATTTTTAAACTGTAATAATGTTGACATTTTGTGCATTACTGAGCATTGGCTGAAATCTCATCAGCTAATGTTCAACTTTGGTAATCATCAGATTGGTAGCTCGTTCAGCAGAGAAAGCGCTATACATGGTGGTTCACTAATTTTAATAAATAACAATCTTAAATTCAAAGAACGCAAGGATATAGTTGGTTACTCTGTTGAACGTACTGTTGAAATAGCCTGTGTGGAATTAGAGCGGTTTATTGTTTTAAGTGTGTATAGACCACCTTCTGGTTTGTATGACTGTTTTGAAACAGTATTAGATGAAGTATTAAATAAACTCAGTAGTTCAAATAAATTCATCATTACTTGTGGCGATTTTAATATAAATTTGTTGGAAAATTCTAGCTTAAGTACTAGAATTGTAAGTTTATTTGCTTCGTTTAACCTAACGAACCTGTTTCTGGAGCCCACTAGGATAACTCCTACTAGTGCTACTTGTCTAGATAATATTTATACTGATATTGTACCAACTAATAAACAAATTATATCATTGCTTGATTCAGATCATTGTGGACAATTAATTTCAATAGAAAATAAAGTAAATAAAGTGTCGAAACCACATATTATTGTTAACCCAAAGACTGAAAGACGCATTGAAACGTTCAAATCTAAACTCTCTGACAAATTACCTTTATTATTAAGGAATAAAAATACGAATAACTTGTGTGATGATTTTTTAAATATTTACCATACCGAGTTTAAATCTACCTTCACACCTAAAACCATACCAGCTCATGGCAATGCGCCTTTCAGTCAATGGGCAACCACTGGCATCTATAAAAGTAGGAAACGCCTATATGAGCTTTATAACGAGAGGATATTTATAAACACAATTGAATTTAATGAATATGTAAAGAAGTATTCTAAATTGTTTAAAAAAGTTTGCTCTATTGCTAAATCACTATATTTGAGCTCTAAAATAAAAAACAGTTCCAATGTAATTAAAGCGACCTGGAGTATTATTAATGGTGAAGCAGGAAGATCTAAAAGGAGAAGTAGTGAATATAATCTGGTAATTGATAATAATGTAATTAAATCTGATGCTGAAGTTGCAGCCGCATTTGAAAACTTCTTTTCGGACATTCCTGTTTCCACTACCAGGTCCTTGAATTCATCACCCACTGTCGCAGAATCTTTACTAAAAGAAAATGTTGTAGCTTGCCATTCAAGTTTCAATTTTGAACACATAGATTATACAGATATAATTAAAACGTTCCATACTTCGAATAAGAAAAAGACTGCTGACCTGTGGGGTAATTCTGTGTACATTACCAGCTCTGTAATAACTATTGTGGCACCTGTATTAGCTTTAATTTTTAATAACTGTATTGATCGTGGCGTGTTTCCTGATCTCATGAAGAATAGTAAAATAACTCCGTTATTTAAATCGGGTAGTACTTCTGACCCCACTAACTTTAGACCTATTTCAGTACTACCTACATTCAGTAAAATTTTTGAAAAAATTATTCTAAATCAGATGCAAAGATTTTTTAATAGAAATAAATTATTGCATGGCAACCAGTTTGGATTTACAAGGGGTCGTTCAACAACTGATGCCGGTGTTGAACTTCTTAATCACATATATGACGCGTGGGAGGACTCGGGGGACGCATTGGGTGTTTTTTGTGACTTATCCAAGGCGTTCGATTGTGTCCTTCATGAAACACTGATCAGGAAGCTATCCCATTATGGAATGCGGGGCAACTCTCTGGACCTACTTATCTCTTACTTGAGTAATAGAATTCAGAGAGTTGAGATTAACGGGAAAATTTCTGCCGGGTCTGTTGTTAGGATGGGTGTTCCGCAGGGGTCAATTCTCGGTCCGTTTTTATTTCTTATTTATATTAATGACTTACCTTACCTTGTAAAGGATAACCATGGGATAGTACTGTTTGCTGATGATACCTCTTTATTATTTAAACTCAAACGTGGACAATTAGTCAGTGATCATGTAAATAGTGCTCTCTCAAAAATAGTACGCTGGTTTAGTGCCAATAACTTGCTACTTAATGAATCAAAAACTAAATGCATTAAATTCACAACACCAAATGTTAGGCATGTCAAAACCAGCGTGCTAATCAAGGGCGGGGAGTTGGACCCTGTAGATTCAGCTATCTTTTTAGGTATAACCCTAGACGCTAAGCTACAGTGGGCCCCACATATAGATAAGTTGTCGAAAAGGCTCAGCTCAGCAGCATATGCCGTTAAAAAAATTAGAAATTTAACTGATGTAAATACAGCGCGTCTAGTATACTTTAGTTATTTCCATAGTATCATGTCATATGGTATTCTCCTGTGGGGGAATGCTGCTGACATTCAGTCTGTCTTTGTGCTGCAGAAGCGAGCCATTCGATCAATTTATAATCTTAGTCCGAGGCATTCTCTCAGGGAACTATTTAAAGAAATTAATATAATGACTGTTGCCTCTCAATATATCTATGAAAATATAGTGTATGCTCATAAAAACATAAAATTATTTAAAAAGTACAGTGATATACACAATATCAACACTAGAAATAAAAATAAATATGTTGTTCCTACTACTAGACTTAAGAAAATAAGCGGTTCGTTTAGATGTCAATGTATACGCTTTTACAATAAAGTTCCCAGCCATATTCAAAGTTTAAACCTAGGTAAATTTAAAAATGTTATTAAAGAAAAACTTTGTAGTAAAGCTTTTTATAAAATAAAAGACTACTTGGAGGATAGTCAGGCTTGGGAATGAACTGCTATAATGTCCACACAGGTGTTGCTGACATGTTTGTAACATATAGTTACATTTTTTATACAATTTGACATTAACATAATTTGACATTGTTTTATATATATTTTTTCCTTTTATATTTTTATATAGCTTTTGCCCGCGACTTCGTTCGCGTGGAATAGTGACTTCCGGCAAATTTTTGGTTTTAACCACATAGTTCCCATAGCTATAGGCTGATGATGATGATGATGATGATGAGTTCCCGATCTCGCGGAATCTCTTCAAAAATGAGATGTGGAAGATATTCCAGGGAACTCTTCAAAAATCAACATAATGAGCTCTGCGTTTGATTTTAATAGATGTATACTCACTTAGGGCATTGAAAAAATAGTTTAAAAACGGACTTTAACTAAAGAAATATTATAATCTTTCCGAACTTAAGATGAAAACTAACTTAAAACTAAAGAAAGCTACGAATTACGAATTTATAACAATTAAAAAAGAAATTATATCAGAACCTATCCTTTATGCTATAATAACCAAGCTTAAACTAAATAATTTAAAAGAAACGACTTAAATCTAATCTAATTAATTTATAAATTAGACTTACAATTTTATTAAAAAAACTAACTACAGTAACTACTAATAATCGATATCAAACTAAACCTACGTTAAAAAGTTTAACCAGAAAACCAGGAAAACCCAACAAATAAACTTATTAATTGACAAATACAACGAAACCAATTTAGAATATACGAAACAGCAGGACCACTACAGACAAATAATCATACGACTGATAATACACATTTTCTACAATAGTACCGAAGCGCTCGGCCGATACCCAACCAAATAATTGTAACAAAACCATAGCGCAATCTATTTCGATCCCAACGCCATCTATCGAGGATAAAGACAACTTGGATTATTTATTTATACTCCGTTCGGGCATTTTCTTTGTACTAAAAGTTTAATTATATTGATATAATTTTTTTCATACCTTTTTACTATTTGTTAACTTTTTTTCGATGAATTAAAACAATAACATGAACCGAAGTCGTGTAACGATCGACATAGAATTATCTATACTCCGTTAGAGCGTTTTCTTTGTACTAAAAGTTGTATTATGTTATATTTTTCATTGCTTTTTACTATTTTGTAAAAACAAATTTCCAATGAATTAAAACCACACCATTGCGCGATCAACGCCATCTATCTACGGAGTATAGGAACAGCCCGACATTGTTCAATTCCGTACTATAAGTACGAAATTGAACAATAGATGGCGCTGTATGTCCGGAATAATTTTTTTTTATTTTTATTATTATTTTTATTTTTATTTTTATTTTTATTTTTATTATTATTTTTATTTTTATTATTATTTTTATTTTTATTTTTATTTTTATTTTTATTTTTATTTTTATTTTTATTTTTATTTTTATTTTTATTTTTATTTTTATTTTTATTTTTATTTTTATTTTTATTTTTATTTTTATTTTTATTTTTATTTTTATTTTTATTTTTATTTTTATTTTTATTTTTATTTTTATTTTTATTTTTATTTTATTTTTATTTTATTTTTTGATTTTTGAAATAAAAATATATCTATGTCCTTTCTAAGGTTCTAAACTATATCTGTACCAAATTTCAACCAAATCCGTCAAATAGTTGCGGAGATTAATGGTATAAGCATAGAATGTTCGACGTGATTCTTTAATTTGACATAAGTTTTTTATTTATGAACCGATTGACATGAAACAAACACTAAATGTAAATTTAAGCATCCCACAATATATTCGTGAAAACCGCATCCAACTCGGATCAGCCGTTTCTGAGATTAGCGCGCATAGATAAACAGACAAACAGACAAATAGACAAACAGACAAACAGACAAAAAAAAAGTTAATTACATTTTTGGGTTCGACATCGACATAACAATAACCCCTGCTATTTTTTTTATTTTTATTTTCAATGTACAGACAGCACTTTTCTACGATTTTATTATATGTATAGATTTCCTTTTAAAATTGTTAGTTTGAGGACCGTGTGAGACTTTTGCTAGTCATTTTATTTTTAGTAAATTATATTCTGACAGTTTGAGCATTTTTGTGGCCTACCCAAATGTTCTTTTGGTTGGTGTTGTTCGTCGGATCATTCAGCAACAGCCGTCAGCTGAGCTGATTGTAAACTGACACATGCGTGCTGCCATCTGAACAGGTCCGCTCAAACTGCTGTGGTTCTTTCCTCAAAAGACCACTACAGAATCAACTTGCACGGTTCTCCGACATCTTTAATTGATTTTGTCTGGACTTTAAAAGAGACTATGACCTCTGAGTTTGTTTCGGCATTTCTTCTCAGAGTAGTCAGATAGGAAATGCCGGCCTCATCTAGTTATTTAAGAGATTGACGTGTAAAAGTGTTATTTTATAACCTATTTGCAAAATAAATATCATTTATCATTTATCATTTATCATTTATCAAGCACTAAGTTAACCTTTTTTTTGTTATACAATAAAATCATTATTTCGTGAAGTCTAGTCTAGACTACAATAGCACCTAGATCTTTCCACAGAAATCGTGGGATCATATGCTTAGAACAATCATGTTCTTATATAACGTTTAAAATTAAAAGCGTGGGTGCAATCCTCCGTATAAATGTCAGTATTTTGTACAAAGATTTTATAATAACACGAGTGAATTATTATTATTGACTATACCTAGTAACGACGTACTTAACGCCATATTCACATAATACCTAAGCCTAGGTCCCAATATTATTTACATACCAAATACATAAAGTATTCATGTATGTAAAGTGCTTGAATGTCTCGTATTACATAAAAGTTGACAATAACGAGTCACAAAGGGAAAGGGTCCACAACTCTCCAGGCTCACGA
This sequence comes from Spodoptera frugiperda, assembly GCF_023101765.2. Taxonomy (NCBI): domain Eukaryota; kingdom Metazoa; phylum Arthropoda; class Insecta; order Lepidoptera; family Noctuidae; genus Spodoptera; species Spodoptera frugiperda. The sequence continues at coordinate 5,339,159 of NC_064214.1, read as the reverse complement.
GGCACTTGGAAATTGTTAACAGAAAAAGTTTTGCTTTTTATTGGATTCTTGTGTCCCAGGTAAAGTCACTATTCCTAAAATGGAATGTTGTGAGACAGTCGTTTTTATCATTTGATAAAATTTCCAAAACATGACGATTTGGAAATTCTTAGCAATCTACCCTTAAATTAATTATGTCTTCATAAGATTCGAAAGAAATAATCATAAAGGTTTCAGGCGATCACGACAGACGAACACCTAGCTTCACCGACGGACAGACTGGCAGACTATTATTTATTTCTGTGGTTTAATTGAAATAAATGACTTGACTTTAACTACGACTTCGAGTAGTGCTAGGGAGAACACAAACACCTTCTACGTAGTTAATCAATTCAATTAATATTACTTACTGAATCTTTCTGACAATACAAAATCTTACTTTATAACGTACCAAGCGAAAAATGAAGATTATATTGAACATAAAAAAGCCTCCTTCTTACTTGACCTTAAATAGAAAATAAATATTTACAGGTCAGTGGGACCCAAGTGAGTACCCTGTGGAAGACCTACTGCGAGCAGGTCTGGCGATGATGGAGATCGGTATCAGGCAGCCGAAGTTGCAGATCCTGGCCGGCACTGTGATCGTGGACTTGGAAGGCCTTACGTTACGCCATGTCGCGGCCCTGACTCCGACTGTGGCCTACCAGATTGTTTGTCTAATGGGGGTGAGTATCTGGTTGATGGTGTTTATGGTGTCACCTGCAAGATAGTGAAAAATGTTACTTTCTTAGTACTGGACTACATCATCACACCACATTAACAGCCTATAGATAGAGAGAGAAGATTTGAGCACTAATCGCCACGCTTGCATAACGCGGGTTGGCGATTTCAAACTTATAATTAGCAATTATAAGCCCAGGTTTCCTCACGATGTTTTCCTTCACCGCTTGTCAGTGGTGTCTGAATAATCTTAAAAAGTACATTTAACTCGGAAAAAGTCACATTGGTACTTGCCGTTAGTAGGTTTCGAACCCGCACTCCGATGCACAAGAAGCGAGCGTTTTAAACCGCCCGGCCACCACGACGTTAAAGGCTTAGCTAAAGTACATATATTGCTCTTATGTCATTTATTTTTAACGTAACTAGTGTTTAGCTTGTGTCATGTCATCATAATCACGTCGACTGCTTGTTAACAATAATACTATATCTACTTAACGCGAACGCGAACAAACGCTAAGGTGATATTTTAAAATATTGCACACAGTACCTCAAATATGTGAACTTTTGAAACAAGAACTAACCAAGTTCTTGTATCCCTTATTATGCCGTAGACAAAAATCTCTTCATTATTTAAAACTTCCTTGGGAATTTGAATATTACTCTTGTATACTTGTTTATCAGTTTTATTCAGAGACAATGTTACAGATTAATCGTGAGAACGCTCAATAATTGTCTCAAGGGCACAAAAACTTCATATTGTTGAGGAGTTTCTAACTGATGTCATGCATAAGATAAAATTCCAGAAGCCTTCATATATATATAATTGTGATAAAAAATAAAACAGTACTCGTATAATATAAAATCGAATGATGTGTCGCTAATTCTGAAAAGTAGATATAATTTTATTAAAAAAAAGCACTACCTACATAGAGATTTTTACCGAATGCTAATTTAATTTTTGAACTTGTTTCAATATACTTACTAATTATTTATATTATGATGTTGAATTAGTCTATACAGTGAGGTATTTCTTCATTTATTTGATAATAGCGTCCCGCCCCAACTTTGCATGGGTGCGTTGGTTATATATTTTGCATACATCTATACATATAATAAAATCGTAGAAAAGTGCTGTCTGTACATTGAAAATAAAAATAAAAAAATTAGCAGGGGTTATTGTTATGTCGATGTCGAACCCAAAAATGTAATTAACTTTTTTTTTGTCTGTTTGTCTGTTTGTCTGTGTGTCTATGCGCGCTAATCTCAGAAACGGCTGATCCGAGTTGGATACGGTTTTCACGAATATATTGCGGTATGCTTGAATTTACATTTAGTGTTTGTTTCATGTCAATCGGTTCATAAATAAAAAAGTTATGTCAAATTAAAGAATCACGTCGAACACTATTCTATGCTTATACCATTAATCTCCGCAACTATTTGACGGATTTGGTTGAAATTTGGTACAGATATAGTTTAGAACCTTAGAAAGGACATAGGATAGTTTTTATTTCAAAAATCAAAAAATAAAAATAAGAAATAAATTTATTCCGGACATACAGCTCACGGTTTCTGTATTCGCGGCATATTTACGGAACGCATACCCCGCGAATAAAGAGCTTCTACTGTATAAATAAATAATCCAAGTTGTCTTTATCCTCGATAGATGGCGTTGGGATCGAAATAGATCGCGCTATGGTTTCGTTACATTCATTTGGTTGGGTATCGGCCGAGCGCTTCGGTACTATCGTAGAAAAAGTGTATATCAGTCGTATGATTATTTGTCTGTAGTGGTCCTGCTGTTTCGTATATTCTAAATTGGTTTCGTTGTATTTATCAATTAATAAGTTTATTTGTTGGGCTTTCCTGGTTTTACTATTTAACGTAGGTTTAGTTTGATATCGATTATTAGTAGTTACTGTAGTTAGTTTTTTTAATAAAATTGTAAGTCTAATTTATAAATTAATTAGATTAGATTTAAGTCGTTTCTTTTAAATTATTTAGTTTAAGCTTGGTTATTATAGCATAGAGGATAGGTTGTAATATAATTTATTTTTTAATTGTTATAAATTCGTAATTCGTAGCTTTCTTTAGTTTTAAGTCAGTTTTCATCTTAAGTTCGGAAAGATTATAATATTTCTTTAGTTTAAGTCCGTTTTTAAACTATTTTTTCAATGCCCTAAGTAAGTATACATCTATTAAATTCAAACGCAGAGCTCATTATGTTGATTTTTGAAGAGTTCCCTGGAATATCTTCCACGTCTCATTTTTGAAGAGATCCCGCGAGATCGGGAACTATGTGGTTAAAACCAAAAATTTGCCAGAAGTCACTATTCCACGCGAACGAAGTCGCGGGCAAAAGCTAGTTACATACATATAAACCTTCCTCTTGAATCATTCTATTTATTAAAACAAACTGTATCAAAATCCGTTGAGTAGTTTTAAAGTTTTAAGCATACAAAGGGACATAGGGACAGAGTAAGCGACTTTGTTTTATACTACGTATTGATAGTGATTTATTGTTTCCAGTTAGCAGTGCCAATACGCCTCAAGGGAGTCCATATCATCAACTACTCCTGGATCCTGAACACATTCTTCTACATCTTCAAGAAGTTCATACCGCAACACGCGTGGCAGTACATACACTTCCACGGCAACGACCTACAATCACTCCAAAAACACTTAGATTTAGAGTGCCTCCCTCCCAGGTACGGAGGCCAATGTAGGGCAGGCGCAAACTTCGGAGTCTGGTTGACAAAGATAAAGAAATACCGAAACGAACAGTTTGATAAGGAAATGAAACAATTGGGTTATGTTATCAAGGAGTAATTATGTTGTCGACTTGTTAATTGGCACTTGATCGATTACTCTAAATGGACTGATAGATTATAGTCTCTTATAGGCCACGTTTATAATTAAATTGTACAGTAAATAGTATATAAACTATCCATAAACAAGTCAAAATCTTGAAGTTAGATAAAGGCCAATTTTCTCTATACTGATTGACGTTATGGAAAATGCCACACGGTTAAGCGTTTGTGAGATTGTTTCTTAGTGCCATCTTTGTCTTGTCAATACGAGTATATGGAAAAAAATGTAAACACAAATGGATGTTATATAATTAGGTTCGTAACACGAAGAAAATAGAGTATAAATTGCATTACTATAATGTTTTTGATGGTGATTTAGGGTAACTGTCCATGTCACGTCATTTGGCGAATGCATGCATTCTTCACAAAATAATAGGCGATCTAATAGGCGATCTATGAATGACAAATGATTGCATTTTGCTAAGGAACAATGAAAACTGTCTAGGAAGCGGTTACTACGATTTTGACGAATGCACGCAGCCTGCAAATGACGCAACATGGACTGTAGCTCTTACGTAATGAACAATAGTATACAACAAATATCTACTTAACAAATTGACCATAATTATTCTATAGGTACTATTTGCATTTAGACATGTTTTTAAAATTGTGAATGTCAATAAAATGTATGGAACTAAGTTTTGGTGCTAGATTAATAGATTTTGTAGTTTTAGTTTAATTTAGGATATAAGGTATCTGTGAGGTTCAGTCAATTACCTATTTATGTCTATTTAAAAAATGTAAAAATCGTAAGTAGTAAGCACCTAGTGCATAATTGTTACATTTACCGGGCAATGAAAACGTGATACCTTTGAGAACAATGATCGTCAAAGTCAAAGTTAACAATTCTGATTGAAAGTCAAATTAGATGAAAACTAAAATCTGTCACCACTGTCAAACACGAAGATAAGGTATTGTTAAAGTTTCGAAGGTACTAAATAAAATTTTACGAAGAAATGCTCAATGCTCAAATAGAAAGAAAAAGAAAGAACATAATATCATTTATAATGTAGTTTTTCAACCCATTTAATGAGGGTTTTCACGCGTATGGTGGCCTAGTATATTCTATAATAAAAAAAAGATATTGTGTATTTCCTAAAACATGATTTAAAGTAACTTTTTCAAATCAAGTCATTTAGCCAATCAATTTGTAATTATTACGTCTCACTAGTGCCATCTTATGAGCGCAAAATCGAAAACGTTTAAACGTTAACTGTATAAAAACTTAAATTATCCAAGCTATGTGCCTTCTGGATTTAAAAATGACCTTATAATTATGTAAATTAAGGTTTAAGTCAAATTGCTAGACTAATACATAATAATGATTATTTTGTGATATTTTTTTACCTAAATAGATAGATGAAATTATACTTTTAAATACAAACAGGATGTTTTTATTGTTGCTTTATTTTTAAATTAATTTAATAATGTTGGAACAATTTAGAACAGAGATGTCGACAGTCTCAATGTCCTACATACTTTATAGATTTCAATTCCACTTTGTAGTTTGTACCAGGATTACATGACATACTTGGAAGTTTTGGTTCATGTAACAAATTCGTTTGATCCTTAAACTTTACGTATGTTACTACTTTTGAAGTAAATTGGCAATTCTACAGGCTTTTTTTTTTGAAGGAGTTCCAATAAATTGTCCAATGACATCTCCCACACTAGGCGAGAGTCTCTACTGACCTGCTTTTCGGGCCGGAGCCCCGGTAACCCGCTAGGCAAGTATACCCTACAAAACAAATTAAATACGTAATCATGCAAATTCGTCCAAAGATGCTTGAAATTGATGTCCAAATCTACAAAGTATAGTGAAAATATACTTACTGGATTATTTATTTACATCATAAATATCAAGGTGCAATGTAACCCAAGGGTAACCCTGTTATTCATCATTTGCAACAGGGCCGCGTTTCGGCTTTAATCCAGCACTGCTTCCTGTACACAAACCAAGTTACCAAAGTTCACTCTATCTTACCAACAAACTTCAAATTACATAGCAACGTGGAATACTCCTGCTTCCGTAACCATCAATCTACGTTACTCCTCTGATACCCCGGTACCAAATATAGGAATAGTGATTATTCAATTGGTAAGTAAGATTAAAGGTTGTTCCCCTTTTGACGTATTAGGATTGAGTGTCTATGGAACAAAATCGATCAATCAATTTATTATTAGTAATTATTATAATAATGTGAGAAATATCATAAAGCACTATATACAAGATACCTATATACATTCTGTATACATAATACGACCTTTCCACGTATGTGTTTAATGGCAAGCATATTTAACCAAGAATTGTAGTGTGAACCTGGATTGAAAAAGAGATCTTCTCCATAGAAATCTACACTTTGGAACAAGCAAATAGCTTCACTAGAAGACTGACCGACAGACAGACATTTTTTTAGTATTTTAATATTTGCTTGACGTTCAAGAGTGCCTTCTATTTGAAATAAATAATTTTGAGTTCGACTTTGACTTAACCCTGTATCAAAAAATTAATAGTCAACTAAGTATCACGTTGTATAATAATTCAATGCTATTTTAATTATAATGTCTATACTTATTTTAAGAATCCTATCTACAGTGTACTAAAATATTAGAACTAATTAACATAATTGTAATATTAGCCTTGTAGACTAGAAGCTAGACTTTAGCATATTTGAAAAAATAATTAATTGGTTTTGTAGGTCCCTAATTAGTCACGAAACTAGCCTTGAATACTAGTTTTTTAAACATATACATAAGCAGAATATTTGGAGGGGATAACATTTTTTAGACAAAACATCACGAGCTTGAATTCCATACATTTTCAAACTAATTTTCCGAGCCTACTGTACTTTTCTCAACACACGAATACATAATATACATCGAAACTTTCCGATTGACAGTCACTATGCAATTACTAATGATTACTGAGAAAGTATTATAAACAGAAACACTCAGAAAAACATGTATTATTACTATTAGCAAACTTCGTACCGCCATAAATATTTTTTTTTAAGCCTTTGGACTTCTAACAAATCGGTTCATTTTTGAGTTTTAGTGAGATTAACAAACAGTAATAGATTTGTATTTACAATTATTTCAAAAATATCAACAATCTTTGTTAAAAACAAACATAAACTTCTCGTGAAACAGACCTATGTACTAGGGATGTAGTAAACATAAAGCGTTCGTTTATAAATGTTTACACAATGTAATTCAGAATGATGGCCCCTTGAACATTCAACATCAAAGGTACGTCAGTGGAATATTTTATTTTTAAATCAAATTAGCGAGATACAGTTTAGTTACACAATTCGGGCGAAATTAGTATTTATGTTTTATTTTAAATACAAAGTGGTTCATTGTTTGTGACGTATTTAATTATGAATTGAGCTGAAATTATAATGTTTGGATACGTATAAAGGAATAATTGAGATTTTTTCTGATGAGATACCTTTAAATGGTGCCTAGCTTTTGGGCAACAGACTAGAGAGTGTGAGATTCATACGTACGTCACAAAGCCGCCTCGCAGGTTACCATCACACACATACCCACAATCGGGAACATGGTTCTCTAAACACTAAATAGACCACCTGCCCCGGTTCTGCAATGCCTGTTAGCTCCCAAAATTTGAACCTAAAACCCTTACCCTTCCCCTTTTCCAAACATAACACTTTTAAATATCTGCTATCACTTTGATAAAACATAATCCATTGGACCATGGCATACAGTCGGACGGAGTGCCGATAAAATACTCAATTTGCAATACAACACGTTTGTTTTGTTTATACCAGGATCCCACAACTCGTGTGGAGATTTTAATTGGTGCATTTTAATGAGATTCGGCGAGCCGCGGGCTGATACTGAATTTCATTATGAAATCAATTTAAAATCGAACCAGTAATCGTCTTATTTATGTAGCCAATGAACCTACAATATTGTTTCAATGAAATTAATTTATTGTTTTCCACAATTCCAGATGTCATTACGCCTTTTCATCCCCGAACCAAAAGGGTTGAACAGATGTGCACTTATAAAAGACGATCAGGAGTGGTTAAAACTCACAGTTCAAAACAATCAGTTTTATTAATTATGTAGCCTCTTAGCAGTAGCGTAACTACAGGGTGGCTAACAGGCAAAATGCCACATACCCTGAACCGGTACCCCAGTTCCGAAGTTCTCTTTTATATTAACCATTCTTCTTTTTTATATTGGGAAGAGGGGCTCATTGAATGAATTTGCCACGTTCCCCAAACGGTATAGTCATGACACTGCCTCTTAATTAGCTCTTACGAAACCCGCAGGAAGTCAAGGGGTGGTGGAAATTTTAATCTATCTACTATGCCATCACCAGTCGCCATACGATATACTCGTACTATTTATTATCGAACAGTTTCACAATACATACAAGATCACAGTCTATTTATATCTCCGTTATATTATCAGTAGATACACAAGGCTTCTTCATTTTCCTTTTGTGTTCGCAGCTAATCAGCGGAGCTTCCTCATAATAACTCAACTGTCACCGGCAGAGACCCAGCTTTGTTCCAGTTTCAGAACATTGGAACTGATAGACGTATTGCTTTGATAAACTTAGATTAATTACCTATGTATGTATTTGTGTCTTATGTTGGTATATCTTCGGTATAATAAAATTGAATACACATTATTGAATATCAACTAAATATTTGATAGATCAACCTGGCCCACACTTTAACAGAATCAAGAAGTTAACTAAAAGTCACGGTTTAATCACGTACATTAATGGAGAAAAGCCCTACTAGTTAAGCTCGAGCAGGTTGCGCGACGTCGCCGCGACAGCACACGCTGCTCATGATGAACAGTCTCTCTGTGACACGAAACTGGTAGACTCCATTAATGTACGTGAGTAAACCGTGATTTTTAGTTAAATTAGTATGTCTCACGATAGGTATCACAAAAATAGAATCAAGAAGCGTGATCATTGAAAACGCAAACGTGGCCGGCTACGTTTGCGTTACGTTACGTACGTGAAGCCAGCGGTGGACATCTGTATGAAGCTGACTTGGGGCCAGGTGAAACGTGAAGCTTATGGCGGTCGCAATGGACAACTCTGTGGACGCTCTCTGGCCTGACACAGAATCTTAAGGCAATGTGCGTGATGTTTTACATTGTTTCGTACTTGTTTTTCTTCTGTTATGTTTAACAAGAGTAATTTAAATTGATGATGGAAGAATTCTCTTCCTGATAAATAAGACATTTAAAATAATTAATTATGCATGTATCTCCCTGACAAGGAAGACAAAAGTGATTTGTTAATATACAGAGTAGGTAGTACATTATGTTCAGCTAAATTATTTATTACAATTTATTATTCAATGGTTAATAAAATTAATTTAGTCGTGTTAGATGATATGGCTGCTCGTCTAAAAATATGATTCAGTACCAAGAGGGTAAGTAGCAGTAGTTTTTTTTACATTATCCCGCACTAGAATTTTTTCTTGTGTCATGGGTGCGTTTACAAACATGTTCACATGCACATAACACCCAGACTCGAAAGAACAGTTTGTGGATCACGCAAAGAGTTGATCCGTGCGATAATCGAACCCGCTACACGATGCACGACAGCTAGCTACAGCCCAGCCACCGCGCCAACCGTGCAGTGCTGTTGTACGAAATTTTTAACGAAACTGAGTCTTTTGTAAGCGATTTGCTCAGCAGCCGATCGGCGAGGATATGGTACGGTACTGATTTTTTTTTCCTTTTAACTAAATATCTTGGCTGACTGTAGTCAACCTACATAATAAATTCATTATTATTTTAACGAGATAATCAAACAAAAACAATAACACATTAAACATGCAAATTATCATTAAGGACGATTATCCCTAACTGATTACCAAGAAATCAGAAATTACAAGATCATATTTTGGTAGAAATTGATACGAGACACGTGTAAGTGGGTAACAAAGCGCCGTCTGGCGGGAAAATGTCAAAGTGCTTGTCACTGATATCTGAGGGTACTTCATAATTGAGGGGTCTCTTGTTACTTTTCGTCCCTTATGTTAGTAAGATATGTGTGTCACTTAAAGTACCTTGACTTAGGTAAGTGCTTGAGGTATATTACCACGATTTGTGATGAATTATGTCTAATAGGTTTTTAAGACCAGACTGCCTCGTTGGTCGAGGGGTCGTGAATGCGACTACCGGGCAAGAGGTACCTGGTTCGATTCCTGGGTCGGGCAAAGTATTGCTGTTTTTTTTTGTTTTATCGAAATATTCTCAGTAGTAGCACAGAGTCTGGAATTGTGCCCAGTATAATACAATAGGCTCACCCCCTATTACATGGCGCCTATAACACAAGTGGTGAAAAGTGGGTGTACATTCTAAAGCGGCATTACGTGCCGTAATGTGCATGTTTGCCCACCCCTTCGAGGATAAAAGGCGTGACGTTGAGGTTTTTACGTACATAAACGTCTACCTATTATTTCTTAGTTACAAAAGAAATATACACCATATTAAAAGTAAATATTTAAAATGTCCTAAAGTACCTTTTTCAAAGATAATCAATTTCCACAATTAGAAATTTAGAATTTAACATTACACTTCAATCACCTACATACTAATCCTCCACCATTTCATGTACCAGGACTACAGATTCTGCAGGAGGTACAATCAACACCTGTTACCTGACAGGACATAAGCTTGTTTAGCTCCGAACTTGGTTATTTCCGGTCGCATTCATCATCTGAGCTGTTATGGCGCGGACGTGTGATCGATACTCTACGGTACACGGCTGATTAATGTTTTTCAAACTGGAATATAACATTGCGTCTGTTATTTCCCTGTGAGGCCGTAAGTATCAGGTACGCGTCGAGCCGGCCCATTCGTGCCGAAGCATGGCTCTCCCACACTTTATATGTAAATAGTCTGTAACTCATTGTCAGATCAGTTTTTTTGTCAGTTCAAACTGCTAAGCAGAAAGTCTAGCGTTCGATTCCCGGTCTGGGAAATTATTACTGAAAAGCCATATCTGTGAAAAAAGTAAAGTTATGGTGATTCTATTGTAATTATCTTCAACGGATTGTCTCCAACAGCCCGCCATATGAGCTCGATCTTCAGCCCTTCGCACCCAGCCACTATAAACATGAATAAGTATTTATACTAGGTACCTATATACGCTAACAAATCCTTGTTTGTATAATTTACCTTTTAATTTGCTCCACAATTTTTGTATTTTAATTTTACTAAAACGAAACGAAAACAATCAAATTGTAGGTAAATGTAGAGAAATAATTATTTACACAAACATTCCCTTTGAAACATCAACATGACTAGAACATGTTACTTAGAAATACTAAAAATATATTTCAGTTAAATGTTGATCCAGTTAAATTAATCCTGTAAAAACTGCGAATTACAAAAATAAAAAGGTATCTTACATAAAGTGTTCAATGTAAGTGCAAAACAAAAAATAAAAGTTATGTCTGCCATATTTTTTATTAAAGTTATTTAGAGCACCTGCCGCCATGCTGCTATAGTTGCTGGTGCCAAGAAATGTGAGGCGATTATACGAGATTGTGTACAGAGCCTTAGGAAGCGAGCCCCCGTAGCCGTGCGCTACGGCGCTACAGGTCTCCAGTCCGCCGCGAGCTACGGCGTAGACCGCTCGTCAATCTCGTAGACCCATAACCTAAATATTCCACCAAACTTCGTTCCTCGTTCGCTCCATTAAAATGATATTAAAGTTTTTTCCCCATAAACATTGAAAGTGTGATTTACTTTCCAAGTTAAAAGTGACTTGATATAAGTTCAATTTATTTTATTTTTGTTCCAAATCAAACTTGGAGGTAAGTAATAAAAGTTTGTTGTTGCTTTTCGATATACGTGCTGAGACGTGATAAAAATTTCTTAAGTATTAATTAGTTAGTGTGAAACTTCTTACAGCTTCTATTATTCGCGAAGACATTTAAAATAGAATAGACCAAGTTAGAAATTGTATATGTGTGTGTATAAGAATCTGTACACGTGCGGAGAGGCTTTGATGTCCATTGAAACATCTTTAGGCAGTTCCCCGTCCACGTTTGAAGACGTCCTATTTGAAGGAGCAATAATACCCCGCGTCATCTTTTGTGTACCCTGGACCATAGAAACAGGGGCGAAATGGGGTCGAATCATTTTTAGTCCCTTTTCACACACCCCAAATAAACGTTCCGGTACCGTACTGAACCTTTCTGACCTACCGCTACGGTTTATTCATACATGTTACCGGATACTCGGTAACCGGACAGCCGGAATAAATGAACAGGCCGTGTGGACGTTACCAATCGTTTGTGTACGGCACACGGTCCGGTTTTGACGTATAATATTTCCGGTCCGTCGGTGACATTGTTGTTTTTATTGCGGTTACCACAATGTATGCTTTTATGCGAGTTTTTGAACCTTTTAGGAAGTGGATACTTTTAATCTAAACTTCTAAAGCTTTGTGTTTCAACAATTTCCGATAAAGCGTACGGGGTTACTTGTGTCTTGTTATTGTTTGTATCTTACATTTTTTGAAATTGGGCCGGCAAACGAACAGTCGGTTCACCTGATGGTAAACAATCTACTCCGCCCATGGACATACGCAACACCATACGCCTTTTGCGGGTTAAGAATTTCAGGATTTTTGGTGATTGAGGAAATTGGGGAAGCGGATAATTGGTAACCTCACTCACACGACGAAACAAAACGCAAGCCGATAGTAGCCTATATTTACCAAATTTTATACCTATGCTGAAAAGTACTATTCAGTTGGTCTGAGAATCTGCTACTATCTATTTTCTAGAATTAATTTTTAAGGCAAAACAACGTTTGCCGCGTGAGCTAGTAATTTATATAATGAAATCTTACATTTTCAATTTCATCTTCAAGTATCCTGATCAAATCGAGCTCATCAATGGGGATTAACATCAAAGCTTAGAATTTGGCATGGGCCGCGGCCGCACTGTCGATATCTGTGATTGACTGACGGGCAGATTAATTATAAATCTCGATGAAGATTCCAAATCGATGCAGTTGATGAGGTCTGAGACGAAATGTAATAATCTAATGTTTTTTTTTAATGCAGAAAATATTTTAGACATACAGACGAAACACACTGAACACTCAACTGAACAACAGCCACTTTATATTTCTTGATGTTGCCGGCCTTTAGCCACTTCACATTTAAACAGTGTCTTTCATTAACATATCGACTGTTGAAAGGTTAATTGATATAAGCGACATGTTTCGGTCGAGAAAAATTCACTGATTCTGAAAATTCCCGATATCAAAAAAATATCGGTTAGATCAATCAGCCTTACAACCTTCGATATATTTCTCTACTGATTGAAATCTACGTAGTATTTACAATTTTCAATCCTATTAACCTGGCTTGGCTAAACAATATGTAGATGAAACAAAAAAAAGATAATTATTAATTTAAATAATTCAGTACATATCAATGACTGAGCTCAAACTACAAATATAAGAAACAACATCTTCAAAACGTTTCATCAACACACATTTTCTTCTCGAACTAAAATATGAATAACAATAGCCTCAGAATAATTAGTGGTCTGAATTTTAAAGTGAGACAAGTAAATGTAACTAGGATAGCATAGCTAGTTAGAGTTCATTAATATTACATCTATCCGAGATAAGGCCTTGTGACAGGAGGACAGATAACGCTCGCTCTGTAATAGGATCGACTCCCGTGGGTTTACCCTTTAAATATTAAATTCTACAGCGAAATTGTTTTCAGAACTGAAAAGTACTATAGGTATGATATACCTTTGTCTTTCGTTGAATTACAATTGGATATTTTCTTCAAATTGCAATACAATATTTTTTATAGTTAACAACTGAACCTCTCGAACTTGGTTCGCCTTGAAAACTTTTCTGCGCATATATGTTATTTTTTTCTAATATAAAAACCTTTTCCTAATAAACCCTTCAAAAAGAAGCTAAATCGGTTCAGCTGTTCTCGAGGTTTGCACTTAGCAACTTTAGCGATTAATTTTTATATTATATATAGATTTCTAAGAAATAATTATGGTATTTGACAGAAAAACTAAAACCATTTCCTTAATTTTCTTTTTCATACGCATCTTTGTAAATTATTGAAAAAGTATTTCGATATTATTTTCTTCACCAGATCGAATCCACAAACATTTTCTATACTTCCCATTTTAAAATTTACTTTAAAATACTTTCATAACTGTATCTATCGAATAACAATCTCCAGAGCACCGTTTCCTGTTTCCGGTACAATAAATGGCTATGCTTAGGGCACGTGCCTCCTGAAGGACGCTTCTGAAGGATATTCAATTGTATTCTGTTGTAAATAAAGTTGAAAGTCTATTAAATTTGTTTACCATGTTGTTAATATACGTACAATACTGAAAACTTATTTTGTATTCACAAAAGAAATATAAAATCACCTGTATAGGAATTTATCAATTTCACATTTTTCTACGCCTTAAAGAACCACCACAGAGCCAGGGCCAGTAGGGCTGATACTTGATTCGGAGCTGCGGACTACCTAGCGGGTTTATCGGGGCTCCTTCTCATAAAGCACGAACGGGGTAGTTTTTAGTCAGCAAGAGTCTGACACTTCCCTTTCGCCTCTCCAAAGGCGGGAGAAGTCATTGGATGAATTACCCCATTAAAAAAACATACATAATATGTAATGATCTGTAAGAACTGACAACCTACATTATATGGGACTATTATTAATAACGGAATATAAAAACAATGATGTATCTATTATACAATAACGTAGCATGTTATTACAAAAGGGAGGAATATAAGGAATGAGGATATTGAAGAAACTTCGTTAAAGCAAACATGTCATATTACTGCGAGACTATGTAGATAGTACCTTCTGTTACATATTGCTTTCTGACGTCATAACACATAATATAATGTATAAAAGATATATGATTTGGTACACGTGACAATATTCTTTTGAAATAAACTCTTTTATAGTTGTGTAATCTCATGTTTTAAATAAATGTTCATTAAATAAGAACTTAAATAGCAGGCAAATCCACCTTTTTTATAAACAATCGCCATAAATACGGGTCAATTACACCAGAAACAATAAAACTGGCAAATATCCCGTTGAGTGTTCTAATTATTATAAAAGTGTATTTTACCTTTTTTGCATGAAAAGACTGATGACTGTTGATGAAGCGAAAGAGGTACGTAAGAGTCGTAGCAATTGGCAGTCTATTATCTCTGCCTACCCCCTTGGCGTGAAGTTATGTATGTATATAATTATTTTACCTGACTAAGGAATCGAAGATCAAAGCTACCGCTGAAAACTAAAAGCAACATAAATCCTTACATGTTCACATTTTCCAAGAATGTTAATGAAAGGACTGAAAAGTATCGCTGAAAGCTAGAGACCGCAAAAAATGTAATGAAAAAACGGAAAAAAACTTAATAAAAACATGGCCAGGGTTTGACACGACAATGCCTAAAATTCTTGATAATTCTTAAGTACCTACACGACTACTGTAATGAATAAAATAATATGTATTTCACATTTTTTTTCTTGTTGATCTTTGAAGGTCAGACTTACTAAATAATTATAATTTAGTTATTTAATTTCAAAAGTTTTCTTCATTTATTCGATTCGGAATAATGTTAATTTTAACATAGAATCTTTTCCTAAATACCGTGACCGACCTGGCGAATGGGACTGAAAATATTCCTATAGCAAACACGTCATTTGCTTTTGGAGTTTTTTAAATGCACCTCTATTTACAATATAAGCAAACAAACAAAGTGTAACCACTAATTATGGTGGATAGGTTCGAATTTTGGGTACAAAGACCTGCCATCTTCCATATATTATTACATACAACCTGGATTAGCAGGTAAATAATAATAAATTAATCACTCTTAATTGATACACAATCTTGTTTTGACCTGTCGTTGCCCAAGATCTCAAGCTCAAAGTCAAAATGAATTAATTCATTTGAGTCATACCAAAGTGGCACTTTTAAAAGTCAAACAAGTCTGTCTGCCTGTCTAACTATTAGTAAAGCCATTTGCTCACTATTTTAGGGTAGTAACAGTAGAGTATCTTTCCGTCAGGTACAAACCTGTTACAATATTAATGTAACCAGCTATCTGTGTTGGCAGGAAATTAAATTAATCATGCACAATGTGTTCGCCGTCGCGTAACTAAATATGTAGGACACATACAATGTATTGTCAGCCATGTATCTCTTGTTTATGTACTAATTTATGACTAAATATTAGCAAATGGTGTGTTAGTTAGTTTCTGAGTAATAAAAATCGATGAAATCACGCGACAACGTCACGCCTTTAGCCCCAAAGGGGTAGGCGGAGGCACATTATGGCACGTAATGCCGCTGTACAATATACACCCACTTTTCACCATTTGTGTAATAAGTCCCGTGTATTAAGGGGTGAGTCTACTGCCATATACTGGGCACAATTCCAGACTCCGTGCTACTACTGAGAAATTTTCGAAAAAGTGTAAATAGCTCAGTAATACTTTCCCGACCCGGGAATCGAACCCGAGACCCCTTGTTCGGCAGTCGCACTTGCGACTATTCGATTAACGAGGCAGTCATCTCGGTCAAATAAAACAATGAATTACTATTTTCCTATAAAAGGTAAATTTTCCTGAACAAAATTTCTTCTGGCAACCCTGTGTTTTATTTATCGCCACATTATTATTACAGTATTGCCAAATGGTCTCATAATTGTAATATAGTGGCTCCCGGTCGTTATTGTTAAGATCTTCCCAAATGTGTTTATTGGTACTAGGCGCTCATAATACTAAGGAGGTAATAACTGCTCCTTGGTAAATATTTATACCCTGGCACCGCTACAAGCTTTGAGCTGATAGAGATATATGAAATCGTATTGTTTGAAGACTTAGTAATATACTCTTAACCAAAGTAATTAGTTTTATTCTTTTCTTTGAGAAAATATCTCATTTGAGGTTAGATCTGATATCGAGTTGAACCAACAGTATCTGTCAGAGAGCTGTGTTCAACTTTGTCTCAAAAGACCAGTAACAGATTTCCTCTCAATATTTAAAGAATCGAAAACCAAAATACAAGTTCAAAACATTCTAACAGAAATATTGTTTAGCATAAAAATTTCTATTCATAAACGTTATAAGCCTTTACGGAGAATAAACACATTCTTCCATAACATGATAAACAAGTACTTAGCAGTAAGCTCCTTACGGCTATAGGTACCTAGTACGCAGATGTCTCTCTCGTGATGCGGGCGTCTCATCTTTTCCAGTTTAATTTTTGAGTCTGAATATATCAAAGGTTTTTGTGACTTCTGTGATTACTAAGCGCGAAACTTTTGTAGTAGGGGCATGTAGAGATTTTTGAGATATCTTTAACTAACTTCAACTCGCGGATTTGTCCATATAAAAGAAAAATGTCCAAATTACAAAGTAAGGAAAATATCAAGAAAATTGTTTATGTAGATAATTTAGTTGCTGGTTCAAGCAAAATAATATACATGAACAAAGTAAAAACGCCTGGTATAGGGTTACCTTCTAAAAGGTGATAAAATTGGTGAAAACTAAAACGCAGAAGCGCAGATCATTATTTTTCATAACGCAAGTATCAGAAAATCGCGAATTTGTATTGATATTTCTCTAAGGAATACTTATATATGAGAAATGCGGTCAAATCTGGACCAGTGGACGACCTCGACTCTGTATGAAACATAAAATGGAAGTAATTTATCATAGCTGATGTTTTTATTAAAACGTTTTCAACGAGAGTGTTATGTTGTCTTTTCACTAAACGTACGATGATTCATTATTTCGTTTATGAAATCTTTACTAATAGCAGTGAGTGCCCGTCTGTTTATTCTACTAAAGTGCCAAAACTACTGACCTATTTTTGATACAATTTATAGTAAATAAAATAGATAAGATGTTTTTTATGGAATAAGCCGGTAAGCGAGCGGACGGATCACCTGAAGGTAAGCAATCGCTGCCGCCCATGGAGAGAAACGCCAGAGGCGTTACAAGTGCATTGACGGCCATTTAGGGGTTAGGAATTTAGGGGTTGTTAGGGAATCGGGGATTGGGAAGATTGGGAAGCGGGGTAATTGGGCCTCCGATAATCTCACTCACACAACGAAACAACGCAAGTTATTTCACGTCGGTTTTCTGTGAGGCCGTTGTATCACTCCGGTCAAGCATGGCTCTCCCACACATAATAATATAAGATATAGTATCGACACTTTTTAAGAAAAATGAGACTTAAAAACAAACAGGTGTAAGAAAGTTCTAAAAAAATATACGAACAACAATAATGATATCTCAACTAAATGTACAACGCTGGTTCAATGTCAAAAATCAAGAGCATCTTTAGTTTGACAAGATACGAACAAACAAGAAATAATGAGAGTCCAAAAGTTGTTTACAAGATTCTGTTAAGACATCGGGGTACATTCATGAATTTTATGATGAATCCAGCTGAACAAAAAGTGTTTTGTTTCATTTGAACAAACTTAACTATGGTGTTCTATTCAATTCAAATTAAACCGTATCATGCTTTTAGTTCGAATAAACTCAAAGAGTATACCTACTTTAAAACTCCCTCAAATGACTGATTATTATCCATTTGTGTTTATGTTTTCATAATTATGTATTTCAACATGTATTTTACAAGGATAAAACTTCCACACATAATTTTAGCAACAAAACACGGTCCA
Source organism: Spodoptera frugiperda (assembly GCF_023101765.2). Classification (NCBI taxonomy): domain Eukaryota; kingdom Metazoa; phylum Arthropoda; class Insecta; order Lepidoptera; family Noctuidae; genus Spodoptera; species Spodoptera frugiperda. The sequence goes on along the minus strand of NC_064214.1, from coordinate 5,320,863 downwards.
TCTAATTAGTAATTAACCCATTTCCAACGGTATCCTCAAGGGTGAGTAATAATTACAATACATCGTTATTTAGATATGTAATTACACTCTGCCCAAGAGCCTATTGTATCAGGGTAACAGCATCGAAAGGTTTCATTGCCAGACAGAGATGCTGCTATATAGAATGTATATCACTATCTCTTTTCCCATTTAGAACAATTATTTTGGTATATCAGAGGTCTGGAAGTGGCGCTAATGACCCGAGAGTTTGTTTTGGAAATCAATTGATATGTTCCGTCGAGGGACTAGGGCATCAGCCTCTTGAGGAAGTATTTGTTTAGGATTTCCTAGGAAATCAAAATGAGGTGAATATTTTGATTAAGGGTGTGTGAAGAGCACCCCTAATAAATTGGGAACAAATGATGAATCGGGATATTTAACTATGCAATAAATTAAAAATATTAAAATAGGTCATAGGATTCATAAGTTAAACGTTGGTCACCTAAATACGTTTTAATTTACATTTAGATGCTTATATGCATAATCCTCTTCAGTGCTGGAGATTTTTAACCTGCATGAAAAGCCGCGGATAACGACTAGTATTATACCTAGTTTCACAAACAACACATAACAACGGGATTAAACGCTGCAGTTAAACTATGATATATGTATGGTATACCAGATTATCCTATGTTGTTTCCTGAACCGCTATGTTTTTCAAAACACACATCATTTTATTTGTGAATAACAAGCTGGATTTATAATGGCATACGTTCGTAGTTAGATTTTAAATTCGTAAATTTACTTTGCAACGCTGAATATTTTAAGAAAGAGGTACGTGAGAGTCGTAGCAATTGGCGTTGCATACCGATCTCATCTAGATATTTTTATAATAGTTTTGACGTGTAAAAGTGCTCATTTGTAACCTATTTACAAAAATATATTTATTGTTTTTATTGTTTCATAGTCTCTGCTTACCCTCATGGGAAACAGGGGAAAGGCTATGTATGTATGTAATATATGATTATTTTAAGTACCCTTTTTGTTGTCCTATTTTGTCGTTTTGTTTTTCTTTTAATCAATGGCAGCTACTTGCGTACATCCAGGCTCAGTGCGGGGACGCAGAAATACTGGACTTGTACATTTCAATTAACGAGAAAGTTGAAAATTATCAGAAAAATTTGACTTATTTCAATTACCTATAAAGTTTAATGTATTTTACTAGGTATCTTAACGTCACTTCGTCTCTGAAGACAGACAACGCGTGGGCACACACACCTCCAATTTGACCTTTAATATTTGTAATAACATGCCTTTTATTACCCGAAGGAGTAGACAGAGGTGTACAATGTACCTACTAAATGTAACACCCACTATTGTCACGCATTACGTTCTCAAGTGTCATATAATCTGCGGACATCGTAACAGGTTACCATATACCAGGTATACTTGAAGGTACCGTCCACTGAACGTTTCGAACCTTAAATACCAAAATATTACTTTGCCTGAATTTTTTTGACTGCTTCTTTCGTTGAGTGGTCGCACGTGCGACAGTTGGCAATAGGCTCGCCACTTTTAAATGGGACTTATAACACAAATGAAAAGTGGTTGTTTATTGTAAAGTGGCTTTACGCGCCGTAATGTGCACCTCTGCCTACCCCTTCGGGGATAAAAGATGTGATGATAAGATACGATACTTTTCCTGATTTCGAGAACACACAGTAACGCAAAACACTCACAGTTAGGCTACTCGACCAAACAGAGAATCATGACCTTTTATTATATAGAAATTATTAATTAGTTCCAACAATACAGGAACAGGCAAAACATTTGTTTAGCAAATATAGTCTAAAATGGCCTAACAATTTCAGTACGTAAACGTAAATTAATTAGGGCTTGTTCCCCTAAGTGTAATTTGGGTAGGCACGAGTAATTTATAATGAGTACTAACATTGAACTAATGAATTTGTTCTATTGTATTCATATTACTAATGATGGGCGTTGTGGTGGTGGAGAATAGACAAGACCTACATTTTCTGCTAACTATTTTTCTGCGAATGTTATTGAAACCGACTAAATAACTAGAATAATGTAGGTTAAAGTCTAACGGTTAAGGTTTAATCTTCCAGTTGAACAAAACGTAATAAATTATAGATAAAAGTACGATGGTACGGAGTCTGATGACTTACTTGACTTACGCCCGAATACTCATACACTACTAAATTTTAAGTTGTACTTAAATATTGTGCTATCTCTGTTATTTTATAAAGAATTGATAGTGACAGAAATACATTTGAGAGTGTCTTAAAATTGAGTAGCGTTTGAGTATTCGGGCATTAGAGTCCTATGTCCCCTAGTTGAGGCAGAGGGCGTCCACAGAAGTCCTCCATCGCTTTACAGAGTCTGCTATTAAAAGTTCAAAACCAACCCATAAAATATGGTTAAATTCATTAAAACGTAATTCATCATGTCATGGTATTTAATATCAGTTCACAAAAACCCAATGTGCGCGGTAATGTATGGATGGAGATTTGACGGGATTTTGTGGGACCTTTCGACCCTAATGACCGCATTCATAATACCTTTGATACGGAAACTGTGACTTTTGGTGACAAATCACCCGTCTGGGGTTTTTATGGCTTCGGTTTTAAAAATCAAATCATGGGGTTTAATTCATCCGTTGAATAGCTATAATGCCCTTTAGATAGTATAGTTTAGATTTCAGCCATGATCGTCCCACTGCAGGGCAAAGGCCTCCCTACTTTCCATTCCTCTCTGTTTTAAGTTTTTTTTTTAGTATAAATACCTAATTATTATAATCATAATAATTGGTGAATGTATTGTTAAATGTCACCACTTTGAAGTTCCATAGTCGAATATTTCAATATCTAAGGGCAAGGTGTAAACCCCAGATCTTCCCGATTACAGCAAGATTTCCTAAAACCAATAACTCAACAGAATATTTACAGCAAATGGAAAACTAGAAATAAAACATACTTTCAGAGATAGAAATATAAATAACCTTTGACGGACATCCACCATTTGGCAAATGAATGCGAGTGTGGGAGGACAGCAGTACGTGTGCCTACCTACCTACCTACCTACTAGTATTAAGGTACTATGATATCTATAAAGCTGTTTGATGTACCATTGTGGTCCAGTTTTTGCATACCTTCTCACTAAATTGCAAAGTGGGTGTATTGTAAGATATATCTTGTATTGTTAGATGTATCTTAATATATCTTTAGGTACTCCTTTGTTGTAGTTATCTGAACGTTTTATATTTCTTAGGTAAGGAATAACACGTGTAGCGTAGGTAAACATCCTGAGAAACCCTGGACTATACTAGCTATACTATCTACTACCTGAGAAATACAAGCTTTTGCCCAGTAAAAAAAATATTATTATTAATGGAATTTATCAAAATCCTTTCTTAGGGGATGCCTTCGTCATAGTAGCTTTACGCATGCAAAGTGTCAGCCCGATCGGTTTAAAATTGACAAAGTTTCATACAAACTTTCATCCCCTACTTTATCCCCTTGGGTATAGAATTGATCAAAATCCGTTTTTAGCGGCTGCAAAAATTCAACCCGATCCCTCCAGTGGGCTGAGCTGTGCGGTAATAGATCACTATGTCAGTCAGTCAGTCGGCTTTGAGTTATACATATACATTTAGATCATAAGTTTGAAATCACCAATCCGCTTTGAGTATGCATGATAAATCTCTTTCCATTTCTATATGAGAAGAGGCCTTTTCTCAAAAGTGGGACATTTAAATTTACAGGATTATAATGTAATATATTCATGATGACGGAATATATGAATGTTCTCATAATGCCTACTTGACATAATTATGTATTTTGTATTAGTCATATAATGTGCTACTTTTACAGTAATTAAACTAACTGAGTACTGATGGGCTGTCGCATTAGTGGCCATTAGTCCGATGAAAATATTAAATACAGTGCGAACCAAATGTATGGAGTCTGGGCCCACCCCGTAATAGCAACATGCTATATGTCGTTGGATAGGGATTTTCAAATGGAACAATAGTTACTTATTTATGGTATCAGCCGGTAAACAAGTAGATGGATCACCTGATGTTAAGCAATCGCCGCCGCCCATGGACACTTGAAACATCAGAGACGTGCGTTACAAGTGCGTTACCGGTCTTTTGGTTAGGTATTGAAATGTTATTGGGGAATCGGAGATTGGGAAGGGGTAATTGGACCTCCAGTAACCAACCTCATACCACGAAACACAACGCAAGTGTTGTTTCATGTTGATTTTCTGTGAGGCCGTGGTATCACTCCAGTCGAACCGGCGGATTCGTGCCGAAGCATGGCTCTCTCACAATTAAGTTTTATTCTTCATAAGAATACCTATCCTTAGAGGGGTATCTTATTCCCATTACGAGGTGGGCTCAACATTACCCATGGACCTTTGTACAAATATATTTTAAATAAATCCGCGGACATAGCAACGTTTGCTCTGTGCCCGAAGTACAAACACAGCTGTATGATTGATATTCCCGCGGGCTAACGTACGGGTCGGAATTACTGACCTGTGCCAAGCTGCGATATAGATAGTTCCGACGAATATCTGCACAATTATTATTAGTTTAGGATTTATGAATAAAAGGTAAGTACGTTAGAAACACATCTATTTGGTATGAGACTAATTTTACACTCACGTGCTTACAAATTGAAGGATTTTATAATATTTTTACCCTTTTTTTTTCTATTTATTCACATTTGTGAAATAGTTTTTCAAAGCATTTTGTTTTTTTTTTAAATATAAATATACTAACTTTTGATCAAACTTTCCCTATACAAAACGGTGTAAACAGAACACTCCCGAAAAAACGCTAAATTTAATTGTTTTTATAATCAGTTTTACTTTCATGCAACATGGGTTTTTTTTGGAGCAGTTAATTAGATCTATTATAATAAAGGCAATTGAATTCCATATTTTTTTGAAAATAAGACTCGTTAATTACCATCACTTGTTTGCCGCGTTTGGGAGCGGTCCGTTTATACCCTGTATAATTTTTAAAGCATTTTTTTGTCCATTCCTTTGTTTAGGTCTATGAATCAAAACTTAAACCAAATGATATTAATAACATTTTTAACCAAAATTAAACAATTTCCTATCGCCAATAATTTACAGAACGTTAAAAGATTTCCAGCTAGTAACTATTTTCATTGTCGCCTACTTTACCATGTAGCACATTGAAATAAATAGTGCAATAGCAATATAATTATGCTAGATACAGATCTAGCATACACAAGCTCTAGCAGGCCTAATACATAATGTTTACAAACTATACTAAGCAGCGGTTAACCGCAGTAAACCCAGATTTGTCACAACAAGGTCTCAAGCAGCGTAACCTCGGTTACCTCGTTACCGTCGAGTTCAGTTTCAAAACTAACCGTGGTTTATAACTTCCATAACTTGAGACTGAAGTTAAATCCGAAGAGATTTGTATGTTACAGTTGATCTGGTGGTATGCTTGACTTTTGACTTATTGTAAAGGTATTAGGTAGCAGTTAAGTGGTATGTATTTGTCATACAACACATTTACTTATTCGATAAACTTCAATGACTTTCCCAGATTGGTATTTTTTTGCATCATTATCATTATCTGTACGGTTCGCGCAGTGGTTGAGTGACTGACTCCTGTGCAACGGGTCGCAGGATCGAGTCCAAAAAGTGAAAATGACATTTTCTGAGTATAATGACCATTATTAGTCCGAAGTCAGGAAGTTTGGTAGTGTTTTACTCCTGTGTCTCTCCACGGTGTCGGTCTGCCGTCCTATTGGGTTCAAAAGTGTCCCTGTGTTTGCGCACACACTTGTGCATAATAATGTCTCCTGTGTAGTGGGCAATTTTTTTGACTGGCCACCATGATTGAAGTCTGTCAGGATCTTTATTATTATCTATATTGCATCACTATCTACTTTTCGACGTTCAGCATAAACAGGATTCACATTCTCTATCTTTAGGTTCTTCTTATGGAAATAACAAACATATTCGCCAAAAAAATATGTTAATGCGTCACTCTGACTGTCTTAGAAGTGTTTGTAAATATTAAATGACGGCTGCTCCATGCCACTGTTATTCTTCAAGAGAAAAACTAAAGAGCTTGTAAACAGTTAGGTGCAAACAATTTCACAGCACTTCTTTTGTCGTGCGATCAAATATTTACCTTATTATCATTGTAGTAAGAATTAATATTAGTTTTTTTAATTGTGAGTGTAACGTTTTAATTAGCTAGATTTATTTAGGAAATTCAAGGTTTCATTAAATTACAGGATTGCTATGATAATATAAAATTACTATGGAATACAAAGTTTTAGGTTTTTGTCCGATTTACTCAATGCAAATTTTCTATTTTCAATACACACATTAAAATTAACCCAAACCTTAACACAATACTAAGGACCTCTTAAAAATATAAATAAAAGTAACTCTAATGTATAAGTATGTATGTACGTATTAACAAAGCGATCGTAGCACTGTAAGCTACGCCGTAGCACGATCCGTAGCACTAAGCTACGTTGATCTTTTGTAATCCATAACCAGTCCAATACAGACAGACCTTTGTATCGTGTTCACATTGATTGTACCTCACATTCCCGTACACAAAGCCTGTACACAATCGTCTATAGGTTTGTGGTTTACAAAATAAATTGTTTACAAAGCGTTGTATGGCTATTGTACCTTTGAATTACTCTTAACTGGAATTTATGTTTGTAATTCTTACATAATATCTGACAATTGAATATGTGTTCTTTAGCCATTCTCCTCTGTTTATGGTATAACCTGGTAAACGAGTACATGAATTACCTGATGGTAAGCAATCACCGCCGCCCATGGACTTACGCAACACCAGGGGCGTTCGTTACAAGTGTGTTGCTGGCCAATGAGGGTTACATATTGAAGAGCTGTTAGGGAATCGGGAATTAAGAAGATGAAGAAAGGGGGTAATTGGGCCTCTGGTACCTTCACTCACACAACACAACGCAAGCGTTTTTTGTCGTCGGTTTTCTGTGAGGTCATGGTATCATTTCGGTCGAGAAAAAAATCTGTGTAATTTTTACGTAATATCTAACATCAAACCTATTACAATAAGATATGTCATCTTTAGCCATTTTCCTCTGTTATAGGCACTTTGATTCATACAGTAAAACTTTTATTCTGCGGAACTATTAACAAACTTCCAATACAATTCTAGACGTCGTGTTATTACTGAAAGTTTTGTATAAGTAGAACCACCCAATAATACTTGGCTCGTACCTATTTTCTATTAAGTAAAACGGCATCCAACTTTATAAGTTTTAGCCAACTTTTGGCAGGAGGATCTAAATGGCTTACTCATATAAGTCTTCAAGAGGATTGGTCGACTAATTTCAAGACATAACCAAGAGGGGTTTTTTTAAGGGAGGAAAATCATCCAATGAATCCTTCTCTCGCCTTGGGTGAGGCGAGAGGAGGTAGTCTAGCTAGGTAGCCTGCAGCCCCGGATCAGGCATCAGCGCTACTGATCCCCATTATGAGCCCTTATCATAGTTTGAAATAAGTCGAGCAACGTACTCAAAAAATTTATAAGAGCATCATTACTAAATTAACTTAGTACTTCTCACTGGCGACATCCATTGAACAAAAAAATAAATTTAGTACGGCTAACCCCCGACAAAAATATTGGTTCGAAAATAAAGATATAGATTTTATTGGCGCACCGTCTACCTGTCGTAAAGTAACCTCCTACAGGTTTATGTTACCTTTATACGCCTGCTCTTAGTTATTCATGGCGGAAGGAATATGAACCGACCTGTGATATATTATGTCAGTAAAATGAAGGAATCATTACTTTTATTGTCAGTTGGATTTATGAAAGTATTTTATGATTTTAATTTTGACTGTCTCGTTGGCCGAGTGATGGTCTCGGACTCGTCTCTCGAACAAGGTATTACTGGGCTTTTTTTTCGAAAATCTCACAGTAATAGCATGGAGTCTGGAATAATGCCCTGTGTATGGCAATAGACTCGCTCATGGGACTTATAATATAAATGGTAAAAAGTGAATGTACATTGATCAGTGGCAGTTCGTGCCATAAGGTATATATACATCTGCCTACCCCTTCGGGGATAAAAAAGCATGACGACACATAATAATATGATTTTCACTAATACCTAAAGTAATGTAGTTTGATGTTCCTCTGCGACAATGACCTTGGCAAGTACACGCGCTACTCGTATTAGTAAAAAAACTCATTAACAAATCTCTCCATGAACGTTTAACTCAAAGTTTCGTAACACTGCCAATTAAGGAGTTATTTTTGGAAGTCAACCCTTTACCTGCACACGTTGCGTCACACAGTCCCTTCATATTGTACGTACGTCATATCGATTTAATTATGCGAAAAAAACAAAAGATGGTCATGTAACCGTGGCATATGTCAGAGAGAGAGCTTGACTTAGCTAATGGTATCGTTCTATTGTAGGTTCACATACATCCACAGCCTATTACTGGCCACCGCTGACCAAAGCCTTTTTTCGCATGGAAAAGGTTTGAGCATTAATCACCTCGCTTGCTTAATGCGGGTTGTTGTTGTAGGTTGATAAACTGGTATTATACTTTTGCTTTCCGTTTAATAGACTAAAATATTTTTGGACGTCCTCAACTTGCTCACTTTTTTATGATATAAGCCGGTAAACGTGCAGACGGGTCGCTTCCGCCAATGGACACCTGAAACACCAGAAGCGTTACGAGTGCGTTACATAACATAACGCAAGCGTTGTTTCACGCCGGTTTTCTGTGAGGCCGAGGTATCACTCCGGTTGAGCCGGCCCATTCGTGCATGCAAGCATGGCTCTTCCATACTTAGAAGATTTCAAGCACTTTAAAGACCTTCTAAAGTGCTTATAGAATGAACCAGCATTATGTTGTTTTGTTTAACGCATATAAAACTACAATTCTATTTTGGACATATGTTGGCCTAAGACTTCTGAAGTGTGTTCATGAGATACACCCAATTTTGTATTCGTGATCATTCATGTTCAAAGAACACATTTGAGCTGACCGTCAAACCTTCACTCCAAGCTCATTCAGCGTCGGTCGGCTGGTCACTGACGTATGACTAAACCCGGTCAATGCCAACCGTTTGTTTGTAAATACGACTGGGAAATATAGATACATAGTGATTCTGCAGCCTTGGTACTTCTCTTCAGAGGTCAATAGTAAAGCTTATTTTTTTGTTACATACATACGGTACATGTTCTAATGAAAAATGTAACCAAGAATTGTATTGTGAATCTGATTGAAAATGAGTATCGTATGGAATTTCTTGCTCGTTCTTCGCCATAGGAATCTACACTTTGGAATGAGCAAATAGCTTCAGCAAAAGTCTGACAAACATTCATTTTTAATATTGTAATATTTTGTTCTATCTATTTGGGTTGGTTTCTTAAGAATACAGTAATTTCATTATCATTAGTAAGTATCTGGCATGCATCTGTGACTAAACAAAGACCTACCATTAGTTAACTGTGTCGAAGGATAACGAATTGATTCGACAAGTGAAGGCCTGACTAAACTATTATGTGTCCAGCAGCAATTTGATTAATAACATCACACTTTGTTTATAGAAATACATAATCACAACAACCATTAAATGTAAAAATAAAAATAAAAAACTTTGCCTAACACAAAAATCCAACCCTTCACTCAAAATACGCACTTGTGTCTCAACCAATAAAACAGTAATTCCATTAATAATTATTTGTTTACTCCCAGTATTCCGAATCGTCTCGTTTTCCGCCATATTTCACTCGTAACCACGCAGTCAAGTAAAAAAACGGCTTCAGTAAGCTGCACTGGCTTGGAAATAAACACTGAATTGGATGTCCGAACTAATGTGACAAACGCGATTGTAAGTTTGTTTGTTACCTCTTTACATTTATCTACTAGCAACTAGCTAATTTTCTAGAAATAAGTTTGCTATTTGACGTAAAAATCTGATGACGTCATAACGCTCTATTGCATACAAAACTCATACAAATTATCGTTTTTGCCTGTTTGAAAATGTATTAAAGAATAGAAAGAAAAAAATTTTTTCGCGCATTCATTTTCACGCGCTAAATATACAAGTAACATGTATAGTTCACACAGCTATTTGTAAATACATGAGATTTTTATGTAGGATCTATAGCTTATTCCATAGTTGTTAAAATTAAATTTGCCAACATTCAACACTAAAGAAAAGTTCTAGAAGTTGCAATATCGACGCGGGGCGGTTTGCAACATGCCGTATTGATTATTCTAATTTTAAATACTTGTCACTTTTCCATTCTTCACTTACATCAAGGAATTCTTTTTTTTAGAAAGTAGAGCAGAAGTGCTTTTTTGTACTCTTTTATTGAAAGTTACGTTATTTGATGATTTTACATTCTTATTTTTAAATTAATTATTCTAATGAATATGAGCTTCTAGCATGACCAGTTCCGGAGATTAGTGCTTTCCAACAAACAAACTCTTCAGCCACGGCCATAACCACTGCTTCGTTCGCATGGATTACGGTTTTTGTGACTTCATTTTCTAATATAAAAGTTACTCTTTTAGTACATCAGCTACCTGCCTATAAAATTCCAGTTAAAATCGTTCGACCCATTTAAGAGATTAACCGGAAACATACAGACAGACAGACAAAAATTAAAAACCAATATTTTGGTGGATGTATATTCAAAAGCGGTTATTTCAAACCGAATATTACAAACGGACACTCCAATTTTATTTATGAGTAAACATACCCACTCAAGTCCGTACTTCCGCCTACTCCCTCGGGACTCTTACGAATTAATACAGAAAAAAAAACATACTAAATGCCTACCATTAGTCACCCACTCAACGTTTTATTTGTAAACAAACATCGGCAGCTCTCCCACTATCGCAGCGTATACGTCACGGTAACGTTACGCCTACGCCACGTCACACTTTAAGCAACACCCACGCTCCAAGAATTACTGCTGCCCTAGTACTTACTTACAGGACTGTGTAAATGGGATACTTCTTTAGAAGATGTCTTTATTTTAATTACAGTACCTATTAGGTAATATTTCAACTAGGAATTTTAAAAGCCTGGGAATGCACTAGTAACTTAATGTTGCTTACAAGAGATCCCTTTAAAAACCGGCATTTTTGAAAAGGCCGTCAACGCACCTGTGACTCCTCTGGTGTTGCGGGTGTCCATGGGCGGCGCTGATCGCTTACCATCAGGTGACTCGTCTGCTCGTTTACCACCTATTCAATAAAAAAAACTGGTTAAAATTGACCACTTTCATCGTATATTAAACGGACGTAGCAAAGTATCTTTACTGCTACTTTGATGTCAGCTAAACGCCATTTGAAAGAAAAACATAGGGAAAGGTACATCTTACCTTATTTTCGTTGTAGTATTTTTAAAGGACGGCCAACATGTTCCTTTCCCCGTAAATCATCACAAGGGATAAATTACAGGTAAAGGTAACTCCGCCTGTCCATCACTTGGTCCTTATACGATACCCGTGAGAATTGGCCAGTGACCTACTAATGGTATTCCTAGAGGCTTTAATTTTATCAGGGGTTTTCTTAGCCACCAACAATGCGTTAATTGTTCTTTCTCATTTACCTTATAAATTTATAAAGAGTTCATTGATACAAATGTTTAATTAAGAATCTCATGTTTATATTTTAGGAGGAAATATCACCTCTTGTAATAGAAAGAATAAAGTATTAAGGAGATACAAAATAATATAAAACATAACAAAACAACAACAAAATTATGCGTTTTATTTTTTGGTGTCAGCAGAATTGTCTCTATTTGATATTTAGAGGCAATATAAATGTAAGAACAATTTCAATATTTTCAGATACGTACAATATCACAAAACGGGCATTTCTAAGAACGTTTGCAAAAATTTACTATTAAATATTCACACCCGATAAAATTTTGTTGTTGTATGTATTCTAGTTTTGTTGCAAACTTTAAGCTTAATACACACTTGTATAACAAATATTAAAATTACTTGAACGATTATTATAACATTCCTTCTGTACGAATAACCATGAATGTTAGTAGCGTCCCCTGGCATTAGAGAGAACACTTACGAAGCCTGAAGTCGACGTCCAAATGGCACAAGGTGATCGGCAATCAGCGATCTCTGTGCAATGTGTAGTCCCTTATTCGGCTCTTACGGCGGATAAAGAAAGAAAGAAAAAAACAGTTTCCTTGCACTATCAGGTTAATTAAAAATAAATAAAAAAAAAGTCGTCATCAAGCAAAATCATTACAGCACGATGACTCGAGCCGACAGCGCTGACGCTGTTTTTCAACACTACCATTTCCATAGAATGTGTGTCTTCCCTGCCATGCCACCACAGATAACACCACACATAACATTTTCTACTAATGTATACTGGGTTTTATAAACGTACCCATACATTTGTCGCGTTGGTAAAAGATTGATGGAGCTACAAAGAGTAAAAAATATATCGCGATAGGTACAAATGTATCTCCCGTATCACGTGGAAAGCTATCTAAACAGAATTTTTCATCGGAAAAATGTTTGTTGTGTTACTTTAGTATTTATGAGGGTTTTCTAAAAATCTGTCCGATGTATGTTAACTAGTTACCTATTGGGTTAAATAAATACGATTTTGATTATCGTATGAGTGTCTATTTGTAATACTGAAGTAAGCGCTTTTTACTACATGTATATGAATATACATATTTTATATACACCCAAAATAATCGTTACAATGTATCAGGTACCAGAGCAACACGTTATTAAAGAGGTTTCTTAATTTAAATTATAATATCAACGAATTTTCTTCAATTAACTTTGTCGCATGCCGCACATGCAATTTCCTGTTAGCACGCGTTGTACAAATAAAAGTGAATCTTATGTTCAAGAACATAAAGTTACATTTTATAAAGCAATTTTGCTGGAAGTACGTACAATAAAAATTTATTACACCTGGTAGAGTTTTAATCAAGGGAAGATCGGTGCTCTGTACCAGGGAGGGAGAAACTCAAACAATATTAACGTAGAAGTAATCACTTTGATAAGTTAAATTTTGTTGAACTAGCTTTTTTTTGTTAAAATAGAAAGAAAATTAATTATAACGAAGTTGATTTTTATAGAGCTGATTTTTCTGGAGTTGAATAAATTCTATTATTGTTACCGCAGTTTTATAAAATTGCACTGTTAGCCGAGTGGTTGCAAATACTTTTTATAAGGTAGCTAACTACGAGTAGCTTCTGCCCGCGACTTCATCCGCGTAAAATAGTGACTTTAAGCAGAAATGTTTTTTTTTTCAACGGTTTTCATTTACCATAGGTATGTACTATGTATATTACTAGCTAGTAGTGTGTCTCTGCCAAACGACCTTTGGCTAAAAGAACGTGATGTTATATCTGAAAGTATGAGCACGTAACATAATATTGCATTCCAGTACGACAACAGAACACAATGCTGAAGCTGTGACATTATATATTTTAGCTTTGAGAAGAAAACATAATATGTATGCAATTACTTACACATTTGTATGCAAAAACGGGGTAAACAGGCAGGTCTAGATGGTACTAATTTACTAGCAAAAGTAAGTAAGTAAGTATCTATTCGTAAAAGTACATACTATTGGTTTTTTGAAGAATTTTCACCTAGCTTTTTTTTTTATAACGCGATGGAAATCCTCATGAACTTTCCACGTCGTGAGGATGATAGGGAGCGTGCCGGACTCTTACACTCTGCCTGTGGCCGTAACCCGGATTGCCCTTGCGGATTTACCGTATAATTTTTACCTAACCTACATCAAGTTGACTTAATTATAATACGAGAATATATTCCCCGTTTAAAAGAACTACCTAAAACTTGAACAACTAGAACAGACAAACAAGAACAAAACTTAAATATATAACCAGAAATACATTAGACTCGATCCTTCCATTCATTCCATGCCATTGCCCCCAAGTGTGGCATTCGTGTGAATTTTTTCAATAAAACTTGGTGGTTCACGAAATGAAACCATTCTGCCTGTTAAAATAATTCATGCAGGCAGGTTCCATCGTACCTATAAAAAGGTAAAAAACCTTCGCCCTTTAACATTTCACGTTTTATCTCCACGTTTGGAGATCGAGTGGCTGTTTTATCCTTTTTTCCGTTTCTGGTGTTATACGTGTATTTAGTCGAAAATGTTCGGTGTTAAGGAAAACTTAATGGACTAGTATTATTTCTAGTTGCTACGTATCTACTCAAAGTATAATAAGTATTTTTGTTTTGTTTGTGATAAAAAAGGCCTTAAGGCCCTTATGACCATTTCCACCAAGACTAGGGGTCTAACCATTTAACTAAAAGTTACTCAGTGTGACGTAACACCTGAACTAACCCCTTTCTTATACTTTAAGTTGTGACTCTAGTACAGGTTGGTATTAAAAACCAAATTGTAGCTTACCGGTTAAGTGTGGGAGAGCCATGCTTCGGCACGAATGGGCCGATTCGACCAGATTGATACTACGGCTTCACAGCAAACCGACGTGAAACAATGCGTTGTATTTCGTTTATTACTATTTATATTACAGGTTAAATGTTATATTTTTTTATGAAAAGCTGCTGAATTTGCAATCAAATTCTCTGTGACGAATTTAGAGATATGTATGTATGTAGATTAATAGTTGTGTTTCTTAAGAAAAGGAAGATTATGTGTTTCACATAAAGCACCCACGTGGTATTAGTACCTTTTCAAGTAGGTAACAACCCACAAACGCCCACATTACACAGATTAGTGTAAGAATCAAGATATTACAGTATTAAATTGTCAGTACATACTTAATAGAGTACTCAAAATGTTTTTTTTTTTGTGTAAAAGAAACCAGGCCAGCTCGACCGGCTTCACAGAAACCCGATATGAAGCAACGGTTTAAATTTTTCCCTTTCCCAATCTTTCTAATTCCCGATTCCCCAACAACCCTTAAATTCCTAACTCCTAAAAGGCCGGCAACGTACTTGTAACGACTCCGGAGTTTCGGGTATCCATGGGCGTCGGCAATTACTGGTCCGGTCTCCCAGCAACTGCACCCATCGTGCAACCAGCCATTGGTTGACGTTGAGGACTTCAATTTTCTTTTTTTTTATATATATTGATTTTCTTGAGTCTGGAATTGTGTCCAGTATATGGCAATAGTCTCATTCTCTATTACATAGAACTTATAACACAAATGGTAAAAACTGGAAGTACATTGTAAAGTGGCGTTACGTGCCGTAATGTGCACCTCTGCCTACCGTTTCGAGGAATAGAGGAATAAAAAGGCGTGAGGAGTATTGATTTTCTCCAGCATTTTCCTTTACCTATTGAAATCTGCGCAATATTTCCACCTGAAACAAATATTGGACACGTGTCAGTGCTTCGGACCGGCACGTGCAGTTACCCAGTTAAGCGAGAATAACGATGGCGAACGCCAGCGGTTTAAACCGATTATAACCAAAACAAACTGGTTTATGCCGAAACTGACGGTATTCTGTGATATTCATTATAACAGGGAAGAGATTTTTGACGTACATAATGTGAATGAATATGAAAAATGTTTGGGGAAAATAGCGATAAAAATAAGAAGGAAAATAACGCTGTGTCATGTTGTTATTTAAATGCCCGAATATATAGAGGTATATATTATATATTAAACTTGCTGCACTGGCAGATCTCGTACCGCCTTAAAAAAATCCCACCTTTTAAACCTTCCGTGGACTTCCACAAATAAAGACCAAAGTAGCCAAATCGGTCACACCGTTTTCGAGCTTTAGCAGTACCAGTGAGAGGCAGCGTATTTAAAAGAAATTCGATAAGGCCTAAAAGCAGAAGGTAACCAATAAAAACAAAATAATTAATAAATAAAATAATATAAATGACATTTACCTCTCTAAAATAAAATTTATTTGAAAATTGGCTGATACCCGCGGCAGACGGGCAATAATAGTAAAAAAAACAACGTATGTATATTCATATGCATGTTCACTACATATACAAATCGGTTATTTCAATGTTACAAACAGACACTCCAACTTTATTTATATGTATAGATTCACGTAACTTGACCAAGCGCTCCGATAAATTAATAGTGTCAGGTAAAATGTTCCGGTTGAAACAACAAACAAAAAACAATTTTTTTACAAATTAAAAAGCTAACGTTTGGGTCAATTTTTGAGCACTGGAACAGGTGTTGGAGCCAACGGACTGGATTAAAATGGTTGCCTGCAAAATAAAAATAATTAAAAAAGTAACCCATGCTATCTGGCATATAAAGCAATGAATTAGGTGCTTTTCCACCAGAGATGTGCTATGTAGTTATGCTACGAAGATGTAATAGCTAAGCTGTGAAACTATGTGAGTGTCGTCACTGATACTAAGCTATATAGCTGTGCGAGGAAGATGTGTAGCTCGAGTGTGCGATGTATCGATAGTAGCGAAGCAATCGATAACACGTTTCTTTTAATATAAAAACATAGCTTAGCTGAGTCCGTTTCCACCAGTTCTAAGCTATGTGTACCAATGAATATGATTGGTGGAAGCCAAACGCATACAGAGCAACGAAGCATAACACATATTTGGTTTAAAAACATTGTTATAGGTAACATAACATAAATATACATCATCTTTGTCACATAGCGGTTAGCAGAAACATGTCTCAGAATAGGCTAACAGAAGTGGCAGCGGTAAAACATTCTTACCTCATAATAAATATTGTAATCCCTAAAAATCTATTGTTTATAAAAACAACCTCTAAAATAGTTGAAAAGCACATCATTAATATTAAACATTTGTTTAGTTGAGACTTCACGAGAGGCCGACTCTCAGAGCCGTGTTCAAAGGCAGGAGCTATGTAAATACAGCCACGGGGTTACAACTCCACGGCTGTCTCGTCGCTCGCCCGTCTGAAATTCATTCTTCTTCCAACTAAGAAACATCTTCTTCAAGTCTTGAAGTCCTGGTACTTTGAATTTTTAGACAACCGTATTCTTTGATATTATTTATATAAATCATTATTTTCAAGCTTTCACAAACTATAGATCAGTATTATTTACCAAATAGGTAAAAGAGCGACTTGTTGAATTTATATTTTTTTCTTTTAAAAAACGTTGCCCCATACTAGGATTTTCTCCTGTGTCGTGGGTGCGTTTACAAACATACACGTTCACATGCACATGACACCCAGACCCGAAACAACAATTTGTGGATCACACAAAGAGTTGCTCCGTGCGGGAATCGAACCCGCTACCCGTTGCGCGGCAGCCAGTTGCCCAGCTACCGCACCAACCGTGCAGTCATATTGTGTTGATAACTATTTACAAATCTATTTGAAAAATAAACACAGAAATTTGTAGGTACTTATACACTCACAACGATTTGAAGCTCAGTAATTGCATGAAAATTGAGCCTAAATGTATGCGCTGTTCAACGCGGTACATAGGTACACAGCCGCCGTTTAATTTGCATTTTAGTATTTCAATTAGGTTTAGTTGAGCACTCAAATTCAAATGAAACTACGGTGTGTAAGTCGAACGGTTTATTAAGATCCATTTAATCTGGTACCCACTCAGATTTAGCTGCGTAGTAAATATTTAATTTAATTTATAAGCCCGACTTGAGTTTCGCACTGCGAATACGGTTCGCTGATTTGCTAAATTGACAGTAATTGACACTTACAACAGTTTTCAATTCATTCGAAAATCCCGGCAGTCCCGGAAAATGCTTTTCTTCAAACTACCAGTGACCAGCGCCATTATGGTAATTTTTGTTGGATCGTTTTATTTTCATGAAGTTTTAAGCATGATGCTGCCTTACTTTCTGCTCGCCTAGTATCTCGTTAAGGAAATATTGTGCTTGGTGCTCGGTATAACAACAAACTATTTTGCATAAATGCATTAAAAAGTCATAATTTATTAGCGTAAATCCCAGATACGTAGAGTACCTATACAGCAGAATATAAGTGCTCAAAAATGGAAACGAGTGGTTTTTTTTTTTATCTAAGTTCCTAAATATGCAAGTGAATCTGAATATGAAGTACAATACAAAAGTTCGATAAAATTAAACAAATGTTTACGTGCCCCTATTATAAGTTAGAAGAGTAATACAAGAGTTTTCCTAACTAAGCTCTGCCGACCTACTTCACAGAACAAAATTAATAAGCTGCATGTAACTTCGACCTAACCACTAATGAATCAGCGAAATGAAGAATGCCTCTCCACAAAGTAAAGGGAACGGCGTCTATTCGAGACGTTTTAATTCCCCAGCTATGAATGGAAAACACTGCTACCCAGAAAACATGAGCCCAAAAGAGCTCACAGTATTTTGAGGAACAATGAACAATTATTTTTCGAGGAACACCATTGTTTTGAGAGCGTCTAAAATTACAGTGTAATATTGTATCGTCTGGTAGAATAAATATTGGAGCCTACCTATATTGATTTATTTTTGTATAAAAGGTAGAAATTGCTTACATAGTGTTAAAGGCATTTTGCCCTTCATTAAGTACATAAGTTAAATGTCAGCGGGTTAATAGGTGTCTCGATATCTGGTTACGAGGCTTCTAAGTGCCATTAGACGGTTGAGTGCAGCGCACAATGTAATATTGAGTGAACCAATAATAATATCATATTCTAAATCCAATTGCGTCGCTACTAACCGTGCCTCGCAAGGTAGTGAGAGTGACGCACTTTAGTTAGAACCTATACAATAGTTGGTATATTCAAGCTCCTAGAATCAAAGAGGAAAATTAGTTAGGAATTTTAACACGGTATATTCATAGTTTAAGTTTATTAATGATACTACGACCTCACAGAAAACCGACGTGAAACAATGCTTGCGTTGTGTGAGTGAGGTTACAGGAGGGCCAATTACCCCCTTCCCAATCTCCGATTCCCCAACAACCCTTAAATTCCTAACCCCCGACAGACCCGCAACGCACTTGTAACTCCTTTGAGTTATATGAGTGGCGGCGATTGCTTACCATCAGGTGATCCGTTTGCTTGTTTACCGGCTTATACCATAAAAAATAGATGTTTTCTGTTCTTGAGATTATATCAAAGAATTCTAACGAACGTTTTTTCTTTATAGGTTAAGTTTTATGTTTTCTTTGCAAAATGAGCTCTCATTTTGCTGTTATCGAAGATTTCTTTCATGAATTCATTTGCTCGCAACGTCTAATCAATATCCGATATGAGAAGTTTCAAGGAGTTTAAGGTGAGCTAATGATGAGACGCGCGAAATAACTTTGTAACTTTTAATGAAATATTGATCTAAATCTTTCGGTATGGGGATAAGAGGACAAATTAAATGCTTATAACAATAGTTTTATACATGATAAACTTTTGACATGTTTAATAAACAACGTCAAGAAGGGGTATCTAGGTAGAGGTGCACATTAGGACGTTATGCCGCTATATTATATACACCCACTTTTCACCAATCGTGTTATAAGTCCCATGTAATAGTGGGTGAGCCTATTGCCATATACTGGGCATAATCACAGACTCCTTGCTACTAAATAGAAATTTTGAAAAGCCCGGTAATACTTTGCCCAACCTGGGAATCGAACCCGAGACCCCTTGTCCGGCAGTCGCATTTGCAACTACTATGCCAACGAGGCAGTGATGTTTAATAATGACCCTAAATAATGGGATATCTAGTAGATTTTTAGTTTCTAATATAGCAAGCCACAAGCTATCTTTCGTGACGTGAGTAACGCACTCTCCACTACACGCTCTCTCTATAATAAACCCGCTGGCATTTTTCCGATACGATGGTACTATGAACTAACCAAAATAAAAAAACAAAGTGAACGGCACGAAAAAAAGAGTAATTAAAACACAGTAAACAACGGTTCGACTGGACGCTAGCTACCACTGGAGGCTAAAAACGTTTTAATTGTTTTATCTGAAGGTAAAAACAAACAAAACCGGGTCGCATATCAAGTAAATTGAACCCGGTTTGGGTATCAAACAACAGCCTCCAGCTAGATGATATCAACTGGCTCATTCTCTTTGTCCAGCAAATAAATGGAGTAATTTAAGACCTTCCCTACCTATGTGATAACAGTTTATACGCATTTTATTTTCAGAAGTACCTGCAAGCCATTCTTCTTTTTCCATGTAAAGATAAGCGTCCACGTCCCTCATCGCACGTATCGTACGTATTCCGTATGACGTTATCAGCACGCATCGCATTTAGGCATTGCTCTGATGACGCGGTCGGTACGGTGCGGATCAGTGGACGCAGTTGTTGAAACATGAGCTCTCTATTTAATTTGATAATTGGCATTTACTTTACTACATAATATTTACAACGAAATTAAAAACCTTTAAAAAATAAAAGGTAATTAAAAATTATTTAGGTACTATTTACAAAGCATCAAAAAATTCGTCCGCATCGACGTCAATGGGAAAAGTGCCCAGAAGGCTGGCAGCATTGCCACGTTATATGGCAATGCTTATCCTCTGACTGAGGAACAGACCAGCCCTCTGGTCATGAGATACATCGACCAGGCGTTTGCAGATATTTTTAAATAAACTACGTAGGCTCGGACCGCTCGGACCTAAAGTCTCAACCCCAAAACGGCTCAAAAATATAATAACCAACAAGGTTATTATATTTGCTTTCTACAAACAAGAATCACGAACCCTATGCTCATTCATTCACACTCCAACTTATTTTTAGAAAGAAGCTTTCGTTTTTATTAGATAAACAGACCCTCTGTTTATCTAATAAAAACGAAAGCATTCCTAAACAGTGGTTACGGAACAGTTATGAATAAAACACGTCTCGGAATTGGAGCAAGGTTTAACGTACGGCCCGACAGAGGAACCTCAAGGGTGCTGGGAGACCATTGTCAAGGCTGGATCATGTGTGGATGTCAGTATATCTCGCGAACAATCATAAAAGTTGGTACAACAACGTTTTTTTAGCCCACACTTCGTTTTTTATTCAAGCAGTGAAATGTAGCGGGGTGGAAACTGGTGTTTATTTAATCAGCTACCTACTCAAATTGGTTACAGTGGGAAGAATAACTTAGCAACGGAAACCTGGGATGAGGCTTGAGACACTGTAATATTGGGAGCTTTTAGATTTTGGAATACTTGGTGTCTATTTTTTATCCTGTAATATGCTCACTTCAGTGTGTTAAACTCCGGAGCTGCAGACTACCTGGTGGGTAATTACTGGGGCTCCAATTCGAAAAGTAGGAGTAGGAACGGGGTGGTTTTAGTCAGTAAGAATCTGCCATTCCCTCTCGCCTAGCCCAAAGCGGGAGAAGGCATTGGGTTATCTACACCAACAAAAAAAGAAGTTATTGAGCTAATTAACACATTGAACGCCGTGGTGATCACCGGGGACTGACGTTAGTGGAGGATTTGTCTTCAACAGTTTTCTATCGGCAGTCCAAGGCTTAATAAACAAAGTAATAAATATAAAAATAATACTATATTTGCAATTATTAATTTATTAATATACATTTGAGGAACTGTTAGACACATATCACAGTTTAAAATTCCCTCTCAATCAAGTCAAAAAAAAATCTTACAACACATTAACGTTCAACTTTATTTGCCAACCCTTTAACATCAATATCAGCTGCGGTGTAATTTGAGCTCCCAGCGGTTTGAACTAAAAATCCATTATTGGTAAGAGAAGCTTCATTTTATTATTCAGCTCACGTCGCGAGGATCAATTGATGGAAACTTATAGCACTCATAATGGTTACACTCAGTTCAAATATGGCTGCCATTGGACAGCCGTTTGTATGCTGCGAAGTTAACGGTATTTGATCCTAATATCAATACGTTTTGGTCTTGTTGTAAAGTTAGGATCTAAAATAAATAAAAAGAAATGAAATAATAAAAATGTTTATTTCATGTACTAATATCTGCATAAAAAAAAAATTAACAACCTTTTAGGCAAGGTATACTTGTGCTAGGCAATCCTTATTTACTAATAAAGACTACTGAACTAAAGTTTACAAACAAAGAAAGATTTTTTCAATAGTAAACATAGGATAAATACCAGACTTTCAGAATCGCAAAACGTTCAATGTATGTTAGTTCATTTTGCATGTAAGTTTCTCATACATTCATATTCACTCATAATAATGTAAGTTTAAAACACATCAAGAAAACTATTTTGAAACCTTTATCTAATTTCTTGACTCCTGGTACAGTCTTAAGCAAAGTGTTCGTAACTCATAAAATATTTGCTACCCAATTAACCTGCTGAACTCGCAAGTCTACTCATTAAACTTTCTGGAACATTAAACCTAAATGATCATTATTCTTTTTTACACTTTTCTTCTATTTTAGTTGTAAGTCTTATTTTTTTACTAATTTGTCTGCATTGGTTGGCGCAGCCGCTATGTCGTTTCTGCATAGAAATTACAATAACATTCTCTGTGTGATCCATCAATTGTTCGATTCTGTCTAGGTGTGACGTGTGTATGAAGTTAGAAGAGAGTGAAATTATATTTGTAACTGCACTCACGATAGCTCAGAAAAGCCTACTCAAATATTTTATTTACCTTTAAGACATCTTCAGGCATACAGACTGATAATAATCACTGCATAGTATAAAACAAAGTCGCTTTATCTGTCCCTATGTCTCTTTGTATGCTTAAATCTTTAAAACTACGCAACGGATTTTGATGCGGTTTTTTTTTAAATAGATCACTAGATATGATTCAAGAGGAAGGTACCCATGCGAAGCTGGGGCAGGTCGCTAGTATATTATTAAAATTTAACTTATTGTTGCAGATGGCTTCAGAGAACCGCACTCGTATTCAGCAAAATGACTTGCTACTCCATGAAGCGGTGATCAAAAACGAGCCAGATGCTGTACGCGAAGCACTGCAGCGACCAACCGATGTCAACTGTAGAAATAATGTGAGTTTACCTATATCTGTTGTTGCACATGCTGCTCATTATTAAGGACCCAAGCATAGCCTGAAACTAGTCGAGTAACCTCATCGAACAGTTACATGAATAACTTCTAATTAAATCAAGATTTCAAAACAAATGCACCAAAAACGATCACCTTCGTCATTTTTGGTTAATTTTCGGAATGAAAGAAGTAATTTTATTCAGCTTTTTGGTTATGAAAATTTACAGTGCCTATTGAGTGTCCATTTACCTCAGACAATACAATACTTGGAATTCAACATTACGCAACTTAGTGGCGAAAAGTGAGGCATTTACTTTATTTGATCTTTCCAGAAATAATCAGTCTGATATTATCATTGTTAAATTAGTGTGATGATTCTACTACTTCAAATTGATACGACAGAAATGAGAACTATACAATAATATATCACACGACAGGATTCTATGAATACACTTGATATAGCTCAACTTAAATAGTCCCTAAAGATCTATATTTTACTAAATTAAAGCTTTAAGCTGCTTTCTCATTAACTCCAGAGCTTTCCAACCTTAAACCAGAACCTCGGAAGTTGAAACCGAGAGGGCATTAAATTTCCATTCGCAAGATGGCACAAGTAAATCTTGTAAATTACTTCTTGTGTATGCATACTTAATATTGTCTCTCTTAATGCTTTTACGAACAATTAAATTGAAGCGCTTTGTTTGTCTGTACGCTGTGTGGCTGTAACAAATAATCCCGTGCTTTCGACAACATCCCGCGTTGACGTTGAGTTAATGAGATCGGGAAACGATTTTCTCTCATTTGATTCCCGAATTTCATCTTATTCGATCGAGAATACAAGTTAACCGGTTTCTCGGTTCATTGGAGCTAGTAATTGTATGTTTGTGTATCTAGCAATATCGAAAGTTCGACACAAACTTCGAATCAACCCCTAGAGGAGTGTAGTTAATGCTACCAGCTAATAGCTACTCCGACGTTCGAAGACGAAGTTGCATAATTTGTAGAGAGCATATTCGAAATGCGGTGTTTAAGAGATTTCGGTTCTAAAGAGATATCAATACGATAGGATTTAATGGCAATACTTATTAATTTTTCTCCATTTTAATATTATCTACCGACTAAAATACTTTTGTTGTGCAATTTTCTTTCAAAAGTGTGTAGTGTCTTACTGAGTTTTGCTTTACTAATTTTTTAAATAGAAAAATTGAAACGTGGTTTCAAAACGTATGAGAGTATATTTTATTTCACAGTATGGAAGAGCTCCAATACACTGGGCAGCCAGCAGAGGTAATGTGGAGATAATAAATCTACTCATCGAATCCAAATGTGACATCGAGGCCGCTGATAAGGTCTGATAACAATTTAATTGCTTTGTAATCAACTAAAGTGCATTTGTAAGCCTGTACAAGCGATTAGGTCATTTGGACAATCCATACAATACTGTAAAGCCATCATTCTGTTTATCTGTTTATTTGTTAGATCTCTCTAAAACTATTTAACAAAAAGGAATCTTAAATTAATAAATTGTAAAAAACATCAACAAAAATATTTGCATGTTTCAAAGAAGTATTCTTTTTGCACACGACTTATTCTGCGAATACTTTTGAGTACTAGGCTTTCATAGCAAGAAGAAAGTATCCCATGATTGTTACAGTTCGGAATGCGACCGCTGTTGATGGCGGCATGGCATGGCCATCTAGAGGCGGTGAAAACTCTTGTTGGTGCGGGAGCCTGTCTTGCTGCTACTAACAAAGTATGTTGTCCTAGTAGTTTTCATTATCAGATAACATATATACACGACACATACATATATGACACGTATATAAAATTTCCACAAGCAATTTGATTAACACAATTACCCTAATTATGATAATACTGTTCTTCATTTTATTTTAACAATATTATATTTAACAGTAATATAAACGTGTATTTAATAAACGGTATTGTTTTCGCAGAACCAAGCTTATTAGAATACTTAATTACAATATAATATTACTTTAAACCTGATAGCGTAGTTCTAATAACGTATTAAAATATAATTTACAAACTTGTAACAGAGGAGTGCTTGTGTTTATTATAATAATTAATAAATAATTATTGTATCAGCCACCCTGTATCGTATAACGTTGTTAATTAGTTTCAATTATAAAGGAAGCCTTGTTACGGAACCATTTTATGGCGTGGCGTCAAAGGCGACGATACCCGTAATTATTAAATATACGGTACATATTTCTATTATGTCACACATATAACACAAAAGACAACGAGTAGATATGTAATTGGTAGTACAAAGGTACTATATATACTTAGAACACAGTTCACACAGTGTGTAATTAAATACAGAAAAACAACATAAAAATACACTTCATTTAAGAAAATATTTAAACTTAAATATTTTAAATTAAACTAGAAATAAGTCGTCGTCGTGAAAATGAACCTATCGATCCGTTCGGATATTACACAAAGTAATTCAGAAATAGAATTCGTTTTCTTCAAATAACTTTTTAAAATTCTCCCGTGCAGAAACAAAACGATCTCCTGCAATGCGCGTGCTCCCGCGGTTCATTGGACGTAG
Organism: Spodoptera frugiperda; assembly: GCF_023101765.2. Classification (NCBI taxonomy): domain Eukaryota; kingdom Metazoa; phylum Arthropoda; class Insecta; order Lepidoptera; family Noctuidae; genus Spodoptera; species Spodoptera frugiperda. The sequence continues at coordinate 5,295,353 of NC_064214.1, read as the reverse complement.
CAGAGTATGCCATATCTCTAGGAGCCAAGGTCCAAACTTCGGATGCGGCTGGTGATGCGCCCCTCGCCTTGGCCTCCAGAGCTGGGCATACCTCATTGGTGGAACTTCTCCTACAGAGAGGTTCTTATATCGATGCTGTTAACAAGGTAAGGTACTAGGCTCCTATAAATTTTAAGAGGTATGCTTAATCTATCGCAGTATAAAAAAAAATCTTCCTTCATTTATTTTAATTCGTGGTAATTCCTTTTAACAGTAAATAAGGAAAAGTACCATTAAAATGGGAAACATATAAAGTAAAACGTATTCTAGGAAAAGTATTTATTTCGATTTCCACTGAAAATTAATTTAACATTTTTTTGTATGTAAAGCTATTAATAAAATAAATGTTGGCACATGAATAATTTTGTGAAATCAACTTTAGCTAACGGCTATGAAAATAATTTAGAGAAGGATTTTCAGCATATTTCGTTTATTAAAAATAAAAAAATCATTTGTTATTTAAATTGAATTGATGTTTGATAACATCAATCTTCAGAAAACGATTTATTTGAAAGCAATATTATTATCCAAACTACTTTATCTCGATATTTTTCGGTACAGTCGGCCCAGCGAACTAAACAAACTATGTATTTTACTCACACATTTATAATATTTTGGCATGAAAATATGCTCTGAAAAAACGTAATTTATTACTTTGAAGACATTTCAATATTTCACTATCATCATATCTTAACAGATATAATCATAGATGTAGGTAGATATGTACATATCTAGCTGAGCTTCAAAAGTACTTTACAATTATTATTTCCCACTAGTTTCTGGCAGCGGCTTTGCCTGCGTTTCTGTGGGTAAAAACTACATCTAAATCAGCTGTTTACCAAATTTCATCAAAATCGATTTAGTAGTTTCAGCGTAATTGAGAGGAAAATATTCAAGCAAACAAACTTTCACAATTATAACATTATCAATAAATGATTAAAAACTTTATCTTCAAACGGATTTGGATCTTACGTCAACTCTGTGAGTATTTAAGATCCCTTGTGGTGTTCTCCTAAATACATAGATTAGTACTTCAGATTGTTTCTTAATAAAATAAAACTCCAATTTAATAAGAAAGTAACGATTCTGAATCAAATAAAGTAAATCTCACGGCTCCATGCTCCTTCGAAGTTTTTTTCACCTGAGTTTTCAAGTTTTATTTAAAAACTTCATTGTTTTTCTTATCAAAGAACTTTATTTAATTGGTTTTTAAAAAAGATTGGACTTTTATGTGCTGATCAAGTGTAATTACTGTTTTATTCGATAGGCACCGAATATAATTTGTGTCTAGGTACGTTAAAATTATTTATTACTCAAAAGGAAAAAGGCTTAAGTTTTCTGCTAGTAACCATAGGCCAAACATAAATAGCTAAAAAGAAGTCAACTTAGGAGGCATAATAACAAGCCTGAGTAAATGCGTTTTACTGTACTGAAAAAATCTTTCTCTTGCGAAGCGTATAAAAAATAAATGTCATGGCCGCCAACGAACATGTTTTAAAGTGCCTATGCCTAAAGTTATTATGCCCAAAACAAATAAAACAAAGTTTGGCAGTAAACCACTATTCTAGTTAAAGTGGTTTGTCTAGTGAGCACATACAAAATGTCAACGCTAGCAGAGCAGGTAAGTACGGTAATGTTATTTCGCTCCAAGAGTTAGTACCTACTCAGATTTTAGTTAGTTAGTTTATTTAACCGTAACTTTTATTCAAACTGAACACTACATTAAGTGTGGGAGAGCCATGCTTCGGCACGAATGAGCCGGCTCGACCGGAGTGATACCACGGCCTCACAGAAAACCGACGTGAAACAACGCTTGCGTTGTGTTTCGTTGTGTAAGTGAGGTTACCGGAGCACTAATTACCCCCCTTCCCAATCCCCGATTCCCTAAAAATTCTTAAATTCCTAACCCCCAAAAGGCTGGCAACGCACTTGTAACTTCTCTGGTGTTTCAAGTGTCCATGGGCGGCGGCGGTTGCTTACCATCAGGTGATCCGACTGCTCGTTTTACTGAACAAAATCTTCATAAAATTCCACTATAAAAAATAGAAATTGAACATGGCCGCCAACGAACATGTTTTAAAGTGCCTATGCCTAAAGTTATTATGCCCAAAACAAATAAAACAAAGTTTGGCAGTAAACCACTATTCTAGTTAAAGTGGTTTGTCTAGTGAGCACATACAAAATGTCAACGCTAGCAGAGCAGGTAAGTACGGTAATGTTATTTCGCTCCAAGAGTTAGTACCTACTCAGATTTTAGTTAGTTAGTTTATTTAACCGTAACTTTTATTCAAACTGAAATACTACACTATAAATAAGTGTGGGAGAGCCATGCTTCAGCACGAATGAGCCAGCTCGACTAGTCATACCACGACTTTACAGAAAACCGACGTGGAACAACTTGCGTTGTGTTTCGTTTTATGTATCAGTGAGGTTACCGGAGCTTCTAATCACCCCTTCTACAGAGTCTTAGTCCAATACCCCGATTCCTATAAAATTCCTTAAATTTAACACCCAAAAGGCTGGCAACGCACTTGTAACTTCTCTGGTGTTTCAAGTGTCCATGGGCGGCGGCGGTTGCTTACCATCAGGTGATCCGACTGCTCGTTTACCAAAATGCACATCAAAAGATTTGTGAAATTCCACTGATTACAAAATTAGAAATTGAACTCATTCCACTGTGACAACGAGGGATTAAAAACCAATCCAATCGACAAAAGTGGATAGATAGTACCAGGTTAGCATAAAGCTTAACAATGCATCAGTCTGATTAATTCCAGTTTTCTGACGGCGAGAAAAGATTACCAGGAGTCCGGGATTAACATTCTTCGGCCGAGCATAAGGTTTGCGGAATTAAATTATAAGGCCATTACTGATTCTCATTTAGAACATAAATTCACATAATTGGAGGGCCTTAATTTAGGTCGGGGAGACTTGAGAAATATATAGAAAAGATAATAAAACTGTGCGTCTGTAAAAAGGTTGATGACATAGTAATATTAGTTAGCTGTACATTGAAGCGTCCTACCCTATACATAAGTACGTATTTATTTCAAAGGTCCCAATAACCTATTTCAGTAAGAAAGGTATCTTAATAATAAGAACACCCAACTCCACGAACCTCCGTCGTATTTTTACCTCAGTAAAACTTTATTCTGCTATCAGAAAATGTAGCAAATTATGCAAATACGAGCTTCTATACCACACTACAGAGTTTAGTGCTGAATAAAGTGGTCTTATAATTTGATTAAAATGACAAAAGATTACACTTATGGCTACATACCTGATAGCCTGATTCTGATGGCTTATATTAATACAGTAGAACCTCGATAATCCGTACTCAAGCTAATCCGAACGCCGCTGTAATCCGAACTGCCGCTGTCTTTAACTATAACTGAAAAGTGTGCCATACTGGATAGTTTGAAAGATGGAGTGTCTGGAACTTCTCATTCCCTTAAGTATGGTGTTGGAAAATCGACAATTACTGATTTAAAGAAAAAAGAACAGAAGATACGGTCGTTTGTAGCTCAAACCGAGAAAGGCCCAGGTTTGAGAAAAACGCTTAAATTGCCAAAAAATCCCGATCTCGAAGAAGCACTTTTCACTTATTAATAAGTAACTTGTGTAAAATGTGGTTTAAATGTGTATTTTACTAAACCTCAATAAATATATTTATATCAAAATATAACTAAATTTTTTTCTATACTGTATTATTTATTTCTATAGTACATATTATAATCCGAACGCTCCGTGAGTCCGAACAGGGGTAATTTTTTGGTAGTTCGGATTATCGAGGCTCTACTGTATTGATTTGTTAATTAAACCAATGGTCATCATCGGCAGATGTCAAAAATGCTTTTAACTAAATGACACTTTAATAATACAATCACGTGGAAATGAATTTGAAAATTGTTTTTTGATTTCATATTAATTGAAATATCTATATTTTTGTTTTGGTGTCGTACAGATTTTTAGTTTTTATTCTACACTTAGTATGGCATAACGTATGTTAGTAACATACATTACGCCTTATGCATTCCTAGTAGGAGTAGTCCACCCTAATTTTCGCTAATTTCGTTATGCTTCCCATATAGGTAAATGGGGAGCAAAACAAAAGCACCTAACAAATAAAATACACTTGAGAGCAAAGAAACGAAACCACTAGCGTTTTCTTTTTTAAATTTAAAGAACCCTCTATAACTTTAAAAAATAAATTCGTTTTACAACAAAATATCTACTCTCATTTTAAAGGTAATTAAATTACCTACCTTTGATACGTTACCAGCTAAGACAGTATTTGTAACAGAAAATATTAATCAAGAAATGAAAAACGCTAGTGGGCCCGTTTCTTTGCTCCCAAGTGTAGAACCATATTTATTTATTCGAAACAACTGTTTATGGCTCTTCATGTCGTAAGCTGACGTCGATAGCTCGGCTGGTACTCAATATTTTCTTGTTACATAATATTATGTTGTCTGTTCAATCTGTCACCAAATTAGTGTATCTACGCTTGAGTAATCAATCAAATAGAACCTTCTGATTGCGTTCATCCAGATAACTAGGTCCAGTTTCATCGTTGATCTAGTTAACTAAGCTTATACCAATGTTGATGAAAACGTTATCCCAATTTGTACCACAATGTAGGTTCTAATTATACCGCCTGATGACACATGAAAGCCTGGTATATGAGTAACAAACGCACTATGTTTTGCGACTCAAATATTCTGTTTTGAAAAAACCTTTGCTTTATCTATGAGAGTGCAGATTCTGTATGAGTTATGTACATTTTCTTTTCGTTGCTGTGTAGTCAAAAAACATTAAATAATTTTATTAATGGTTAATTGAAGATGAGTTCACAAAAAATCGCTATGGAGAAACTGATAAAATATATTTTTTTTATTGAATAATACATACTAGTTACTATGTATTATAAGTATAGTCAGTATAGTATGTCAGTTATAAAGTGTTCCCTGAGCATACACTAATGAGATTTTCAGCTCTAAAATAAGACTACAGAAACCTATTCGCAATTTCACATGCAATGATATTTCCTCATAATTCTCGGAAACGGACTGCTATATTCGACGACAAATGAGAGCCACGACTTTATTAGAAATGATTGCTGTTTTAATTATGAATGCCTAGTAACTATCCGGGACGAATAAATAATTCTCCGAATCGTATATGTATATTTCGATAATACATTTACATACCTACCTAGCTCCGTTTTCTTTTGAATTTTTACGCTTATAGTTTAGTTTTTATGTCCATATATTTTTGTATTCTCACTTAATTACATTTTCTTTATTATTTCTTTATCATTATCCCATCAGTTTTAATAGATAAATAACATGACGTTACAAAGTATCGAATTTGAGAGCTCGTAGTTGTGTAACAATAAATAAAAATCTTTAGATACTTTTACCCGTAGAAAGAAAGGTAGGCTCAGCAATCAAAATAATTAAAAATATCCATCCCACGATCGCTTAATCATCGGAATGAGCGGAGTTTCGGAAAAGAAAAATACTAAACGTGTACATTAAACTACAATCCTCCCTCAATGGACGTTTTGTTACAATCGAGTCGATTGCCGACCCGAGATGTTTATTAATACAAGATGGAATCGATATTTACTCGGTAGAACCGAAAATGTAGGAAAATGTTGCCTGTCTACTTTGTTTTTTGTTTACCGAACCGATCTCTGTTTAGTAACATCCATAATAGGCATTGTTCCATTCAAGGTAAGTATTTATGTTTTTAGTGGTGTGCTTATGTTTCTAGTGTTTATTGTATTCAGATCATACTATAAGTTATATGCGGTAATCTCAGATTGCCTGATTTTCTTCTGTTTGGCTACTTGCACTTTCTTTGTCCCAAAGTAACCTTTCCGAAAAAGGATTGATAAAATAAAATCGTTTTATTATATTTGCTTTGGCAACTGAGTATTAAATCTTTAAGGCTATGGTCATAAACAGCAGGTTTCAGAACATAATGTGCAAAACACCTTATGACATAACAATATCTAATCTATAAAAGCGAGTTTTGTCAAATAAATAATCCTAAATCTAACCTTGATTAGAACTAAGTAGAATCCAATGAACCAGGCAAACATGACGATGTAGTATTAGCCTGTTAGACGAAATCAAAGCGCGAAACCAAACAACGTAGGATAAAATCAACATTGAAATTGGCGCCGAAACAGACAGAACACTTCAATAAGCTATGTCACCCTAGTACCCACAATTACGGTCGGCTGTCCCCACTCGACGTTTGAAGCCCGAGACAGGCACTTAGCGAGCAAAATCGACGAACAAACAAACATTGTTGTTGGTCCTACAAATTCCACATATCAACTCTGAAGCTTTGATATTTGATACAGAGCACCAATGTGACATTTTATCAGATTTCACATGAGTGGTACAAAGTAATGATTATCAACTTGATAAAATAATGTTAGAGATTAACATAAAAAGGCAATTATGTAACGTTTATTACAAGATAATGATAACATCATGACACAATCTGTTTGTAATGTCCTTTAAAATATAAATGTTACCTACTTATTTCACACCAAAAAGCACTTTAAAATGTTTGATGCGTGTTGAGTGAACCAGTATTTTATTTTGCACATTTTACAGGCATAAAAATAAGGACTTTAAACTTATCATAAATAGAGTAAACAATCCACTTAACCATCTATTCTTTACAGGTCTCTCGGCTATAATTCTATCACAATACCTTTAGCTATCTGTGCTTCATCAAGGACTTGTATCGAGTGTCTATTATGAACATAGTACACAGTTAGCACTGTGCAGTGGTATTACTGGCAGGCGCTTAATTAGATACATTCCGTTGTCTTCCTCAAGATAATCCTAATACAAAGGATGAATTGTTCCTGATTTGGAATTTAATGGTATTGTCTCTTACTCTTACTCAAAGATTTTATAATAAAATCAAAATGCTGATTAAATAAATTAATTCATCATGATATTTCAAGATAGGTAATGTGTTATTTATTATTTATTTATTTATTCCTTTTCCATATAAATTACATTATAATATACTAAGCCCCACAAAACCGTTGTAATGGTTTATATTTTATGTTTTTGTTTATTTTTTTGGTTTTTTTTTTTGTAATGGTTAGTACGGTCTATTGTTCAATTTGTAACTGTAACCTCATCCACAGGTAGGCCGCACAGCACTGCATGTGGCTTGCGAAGGTGGACACTCCTCGACTGCTGCGTTCCTAATATCCAAAGGTGCCTCCAAAGAGGCGCGAGACAACTCAGGTCGAACACCTCTGCACCTGGCGGCCGTACATCGACATACTGAACTCGTGAGAGTGCTACTTGAGGCCGAATGTCATGTGGATGCTGTAGACAACGTGAGTTTATGATACCCTAGTACTCCGATCGTATGTTTTTGCGTATGTGTGTGGACAAAACGAATAAAATGTTAACCATGTTGTTTATTAATTGTGGGAAAAGTTCTTGTTGTGAGTTAAATAATAAACAGACAGGTTGGCTCTTAATTAATATCTAAATCAGTTTTTTTTTTCAGTAAGTAGTATATGCGTCCTCAATTTTTTGTTATGCCTTGATTACCTTGTATGTCAAGTTGTAAGATTGTTTTCTAACCAAGCAAATAAACTTGAAACTAAACAAAATATTCGCGAAATCATTGGAATTTATTTATCTTTCACGCCATCACAGGACCTTGCAATTACCGAAAGAGAAATATAAAAGTGTATGAATAAAACATTGCGAGCTCATTACCTGTTGGGAGGCACAAAACTGGAATAATGTTGTTTTGTGGTTTCGTGGGGCGAATGGTGCTTAACATTGGTTCGTATTGCTTGTTATTAAAGCATATTTTTATTTACTAATTTATTTTCAGAATGGAGTAACTGCGTTGCAAATGGCTTGTGCACAAGGCTGTCGAGGTATTGCTGAACACTTGTTGGCATTTGGTGCAAACGTTCATATGCAAAACAATGTGAGTAAACGCTGCTCAAAAACTAAGAAACTACCAGGATAGCATAAAGCAGAAGCACTCAAATGGTGTTTAAAAATCTCAATTTTCTTTTTCTCAACTAGGTTGGGTCGTCAGCACTGCACGCAGCTTGCGCAGCCGATGCTACGGATATCGTGGAATTACTCCTTGCACATGGAGCAGATCCTGCACTAACAGACCAGGTAAACCAATAGCAAAATACCTTGACTTAAACATAAAAAATACGTAAAATTTGTAGCAAAAAATTATAAAAATTGTATTTCGTAAGGGGACACCCGGGTTTGAACCGGGGACCTCTCGATCTGCAGTCGAATGCTCTACCACTGAGCTATATCCCCACGTGACAACATATGCTAAATAGAAGATTCCATTATGTTATCTTCGTTAAGCTCGTGACGTCATACATTAATATTTATAGAAAGCAAGTTGATAAAGCCATTTTGTACGCCCACTGATAACAGTAATTTTATCGCTGTTCTAACAATGATGACTCAATCACTACACAATGCTGCCTACATATTGCCTTTGTGATTTACAATGCTTCGGACATATTATGTGCCAATTATTCTCTGTATAGGTCGCCCCGCGGTCGACATTTACTGTACACTGTACCGACCATAATTTATTGTAGCCGAGACAACTGGTTTTGAATTAAATGTAATTAATTAATTTAATACTTTTTGGTAGGTAACCTTTAAATTTAATTTCGTAGCTGTATTTTTATTGTCGCCCTTACATATCAGATCTCAAGTTAAGTATCTTCAACTGTAGATGTCATTGCCCTCATAATTGAATCAAACCACAACAGTAATAACCTGAATGCGTAATTATGCATAACTATATTATTGTTTTAAGGATTTAGGTACCCTATTTGGCAATAATATATTCAACTAAAACAATGAAATCATCGTCACAGATAATATAATTGCTGATATATTCATATCTGCCTGCTTTATGTACCAGGCAAACATAAATCGTAACGAGTTACATATCATTCGATCATGCGGTGATGGAATTTGCATGGTCGCGTAATATGTATTTCATTGGAAGGATTTCATACATTATTGATGACACTCGTTCAGAACAACGAAGTTTAATGTTTTGTTGGGTCTTGTTTTGACTTACAGGCAGATTTTGAACAAGGTAGGGGCCTGATTCTATTTAAATTAGAGGCTAGAAATCAATTATAATTTGACACTTAAATAAATCTGAAAAATCACTATAAAATAGGTCACTGAAGATCCTAACCTTTAAATCTTTCTTTTAAACATTGCCCCACACTAGGATTTTCTCCTGTGTCGTGGGTGGGTTTACAAACATACTATTTTACATACACATGACACCTAGACCACAGAAACAACAATCTTTCGATCAGACAAAGAGTTGCTCCGTGCGGGAATCAGACCCGTTACACGTTGCACGCATTCGTCTGCTCAGGTAACCAAGTCAAAGGTTTAATTTATTTGTTTGTTAACAATGTGATGCTCTTTTAATGTTTCTATTTAAGGACTTTAGTATTAAGGCAAATTCACACATTTCTAAATTGTGTGTAATACATAGAAACCATTTTTGATGTTAAGTAACATATAATATGTAGGCATTTACTTTGCAAACGTTCGAGTTTACTATTCAGAATTTCTACCTAAAGTAAGTAAAGTAAATGTTCGGACCGGGACTCGTGTACAGAATCAGGCTGCAGGCTCAACTCCACTGAATTATTGAAGCGTCTCGACCTTCGTACCGTTTCTGTGCTCCTGGTACATTCACGTCTATTGCATAATACAAATTGCGAATTTTATGTACGCCGAGTAATAACAACACAATATTTTATTTACTCGACTGGTCTGAATGTAGTCAAAAGTTCCTACTTATTTGATGGTGTTTTTGGGAAACAAAAGTTTGTTCACTATCTCTTATTATTTAATTTGAAGACGTCCTACTGTTGAGTGGACTTCGCCCATAATAAACTTTATTTTGTTCCTCCATCCGTCTGTCCATCCATTCTGTTACTTTGGGTCCATACATCATTGATTAGTAATAGGTCCTATTTACTTGATATGTAATTGAAATTGGTATTGTAAGAGAGGGAATGATAAAGCATTAGTTAATTAATTTTATGAAGTTTATTATTTGTCAACTAGCTCTCATGGGGATATAGCTCAGTGGTAGAGCATTCGACTGCAGATCGAGAGGTCCCCGGTTCAAACCCGGGTGTCCCCTGATATCATACTTTTTTTTCACAACTTTAATATAAGTTTTTATTAGGAGTTCACTAAATTTTTTGACGAATTATACCCTTAATTCGTTGTAGACTTTTTTCATATTAATATTCAGTATTGAATTCAATTACGAGTACTACTTACAAAAGTAATTTGCAAAGTTACGATTTCATTGTGTAAATAATTTCATGAGTACCCACCAATTTGTGTATAAATAAACGAGTATTATGTTGAATTTGGAATCACCATTTGTTGAACAAACTCCTTGTGTTTCTTGGTACCCTAGGACAACAAGGAATGTTATATTGAAACGTGTTATTGTTAACTTTAACAATTTGTTATTGTAAACAGAACTTGGGCTTGTTATTTCCATTGTTTAATTTACATAATAGATCGGCTACTTCATCATTCGAAGTTATTATGTTCAGCCCTAGGGAAATTATCAGAGTTTTTAGTCATAGAACAAATATCATAGGTTTCTTGGTAGGTACAGACAGAATTATGAACAATGAGTGAATTAATTAGTCTACCACTAACATTTAGTAATTAGCTTCTATATCTTGTTTGAATTACGTCAACTGTGAATTGTTAACTGAGTAATTGGGATTACATTAATTAATTATTTCAGCTTACAATTTATTCAGTGGTATATCAGAGGGTGTTTAGTACTAAATTGGGTCGGCTACAGGTCTAGATACATGGTCTAGATGAATGATGGTAACTCACATAAAAGGAAATACTGAGTTATTTGTAGAGAATTGAGCAGTCAGTTAGTAGTTAGATAAGACTTAAGTAGTTAACAATAATAAACATTATTGAAAAATTATTATTTTCGTAATCTTAATCAACCATTCCGTCAGTCAACCAATGAACCAGATCGATCAATCATGTTAGATGGACCAGATCATATGAGCCTTTATAAAAAGGGCCATAGGATGGTAATTTTATTTATTTGGACGCACTTAATTAAATTCCACTTATTTGGTCAGTGGTCTCAATCCCCGGTGAGCGTGGCCGGTGGAGCAGCAGAGTCTCCTCCTGAGGGGTTCCGAAGAGCGGCGAGAGGATCCTTCTCAGCTATCCTGGATCTACTGACAGCTACCGCGAACTTGGAGATACCACACCAGGCAAGTTTCAATACCTACTTCATCAAAAATATTATCTGTACCCTTAGTACAAGTTTACTTTACGTTTAAAGTAATCGAAACGAGAGTGCGTTCGGCGCTCTGATTGGTTGGTTCATTCGCTCCGGCCAATCAGAACGCCGAACGCGTTCTCGTTTCGTTTTCGTTCAACATAAAGCAAACTCGTTCTATGGGTAATGTACTGTCTACTGCAACCTTTTAAATATAAAAAGTAGTCCATGTGATTTTCATACAGTTACCTAAGTTTCATCTAAACCCATTCAGAAGTTTTTGCGTGAAAGAGTAACAAACATACAACAACACTACAACAACCACTAGACCTTATCAAGAATCAGAAACAGATCTGCCTTAGCTTTATCATCAATTTCTCAGGACTTTCTTGCTGACCCAGCTGCCAATACAATAACCAACGCGCATTCAAATAGATACTATAATCTTCCCTTGTTAAGGAATCCATTCATCTTTCCTGACAAATTGATGGGACTGAATAATAATTATAATTATTAATTACATTTGTTGGTGTAAGTGACATATTTGATTTCGTTTCAGAGTTTTGTATTTGCATATGAAATATATTTAAGTGTGGGATTGCCATGCTTCGGCACGAATGGAGTGATACCACGGCCTCACAGAATACTGAAGCGAAACAATACCTCCTTACGTTGTGGTTTTTGTGTGAGTGGGATTACCGGAGGCCCAGTTACCAATCCCCGATTCCCCAACAACCCTTTAATTCCTAACCCCCAAAATGCCTCTAATATTTTGGATGTCCATGGGCGGCGGCAATTGCTTACTATCAGGTGATACATCTGCTCATTTACCGGCTTTTAGGTAACAATAGGTGAATATACATACTTTATTATACTTACCTAATAAACTTTACGAACTACTAAGGAAACAGAAACATTAAATTGCATAATATAAAAATCCATACTGACTTCGTTGTTTTCGAACAAAAAGTTAGTCTATAGAACAAATTCTGTTTATATAACATAGAGTGGTTTATACGAACAAACTCTTCCATAACTCATAAAAGTTTTTACTGAACCAATGTTATTCCTTCATACTCTTTTCCTGAAGCTTTTCGGGATTTTTCGATAGAAATAAAAGGAAACTTTTTACTTTTCGCAAAGATTCAAACCAATTTATTGAATGTGAGAAAGGAATTTGGAATTTGGACGTATTAATTGCGACATGGGAGTATATAAAATATTTGTACCTAATAATTATACACCTAAATTCAAATATTTTACCCAATTTATAGGTGCTCCCATCTGAGTTTGCCAAAATTCTAATGCTTTTTAACCGACTTCCCAAAAAGGATGTTTTTTCTCAATTCGGCCGGTATGTTCTTTTTTGTAGGTATTACTATCCAAAGTAATATTTAAACAGGTTTCTATTGTGCTGAACTTTGATCAACTAGTTAGTGTTGATCCAAGATGCTAAATAATTTATTAGATCTTAATATTCTCATTGTTACCTTTGTAGTGAATTATTTTTAGGCTAGAAAATCGTTAAAGTTGATTTCGTAGTGGAAATTCCCCAAAGTTTGTAACAACTAGGTAACATTTCAGATTATCGCGTTCAAACAGAGCAGCACGGGGCCTTTGTTTTGTAAATACGAACTCACTAGCTTCTGTCCGCGGCTTCAACCGTGTTAGTTAAATTAAATAAAGATAGAATATAAAGATCATTATCACTCAAGTCAGCTCATACCCTGTCTGTATAGATAGGTACCTAATTTTAGCGTAATTGACGGACCAGCATCCAAATAAACAAACTGTAACATTTATAATATTAGTGTGATTAGGTATAGGGCGTTTCTTATACATATAATAAGTAAATAGGTACAAGCCTGTAATAGGTACATAAATAATTTAATGCATAACTCATAAGTACCATATGCGGCCCGATTTTATACGATTTTCCACTGATTTCAGTAAGCTATAAATTTCATCAGATGCGCAAAAATCTGTAACCCAATTTTGTACATTCGGATACAAATTGTTTTAAAATGCAAAATGTCGTTACGCTCCCCACGATAGGCGCAGCACTACAATTTGATAACAGAAACGGACGCACGATAACTGCCGGGAGGGTTAAACAGAGATTTTATTACCTTTTCGCTTATATCTGCCTAGAAGAATCATGGTAGCATTTGGTTATTCTGTTCTATGATAACGCTAGTCAGTCATACTAGGTAGATAGGTAAGTAGGTTAGGGACTACTTTAGTTCTATAAACGACAATATAAAAACAATCCTACGAAAATCTCATGTTAATGGGAGATTAGATATCTTGGAATAAGAATACTAAGCACATTGTCATTTCCAAGATACCCGGTGCCCCCTTTAGGTGTTCTAGTGGGGTAAAAATCCCCACACTTCCTAGTTTTTTCCCCAAAAAGATAGACGCCTTTTGAAAATTTCCCTCCATCAACAAAAAAAGGTAATTTCCAAGATAGACGTTTCTAGTTACCCTTACTTAGACGCTATTTAGGTAGGTTTTCATAACACTAATACATTACATCGGCCAAATGTGAAAGTGTACTAAGAAATAATGCAGGAAAACGAGGACAAAAGGGGCCGAAAGAGGTCACACGTATCTCTTAAAAACAGGATCATGCCGGAATGTCTTCGGGGTCCAATCCAGTAAATAAACTATTTTATTTTATTGGCAACACACGTGCCTGAATGTTAATAGCCAATGTGTCATGGCACTGATGGCGGCAATATCGCAAATTACAACATGATATAAAAAATATAGACTAAATAGACGCCTCTTATAAACAAATTCTGAACTTTTCGTAATTTTTGTCCTGTCCATTAAGGCATTTAATAATATAAGGGACGTTAATAAAGATCGGAAAATTTAATACCTTATTACAGTAAATATGTGAGCTATATAATCATCATACATAGCCCGTAAAACATATAGAACAATATATAATCATAAGATCTTCAAGAAACATATCCCCCAGCCATCAGGACGCCCCCAGCATATTACAACAAAGATCTCTTGTTTTCTTATCAAACTAGCGACAGGTGGATCTTTCCAAGGAATATCTCGACGTAGGTAATAAAAATATTTAGTTTGCTATTGGAATATATTTCTGAGACTTTCAGATATTTTGTTAGTGGTTGTATACATATATTTCATTGTCATTGAAATATTTTCTGATTTCATTCTGCGTTGGGAGAAAATTCGTGGTACTTGGAAACTTTGGGTCAAAGCGTAGGTACCTTAATATAAAACTTATTCATTCATAGCAGCTATACTGTTTATACAGGAAGCCTAAGTACCTAGATAAAAATGCCGTTTACTTAGAACTAGTTAGAACTTCAGCCCTAACTAGTTTCCTAGTACTCTGCACGTCAAACAAGCTTGAAGCCCAATTCCCATTAGCCGTGGTCTACCTCCACGTTCGTGTTCCCACAAATTATCGTGAATTTAAATTTGTAAACTTTGCTTTCCATCCGTGCGACACGTGAGCGTGCCAATTTCCTGGCATGATATCAATTTCCTGCTCTCCTAGTCGATTCAATTTCTCCATGCGTTGTTGTTACGATATGTCGGGAATATACCTAGCTATGGATCCTGGACACGGTTTTTCAATTTATTTTCTTGAAAGCTTACGTGACTAGCTTGATTGGAAAACCTTGTCTGCACCTCATGTATGTCTAAAACCATTTTATTCTGTAAAAGGTACAGTGAAGCCTACATGTGCGCTTATCTCTTTTTAATTCTGAACATAGAGAAATGAGATAGATAGACTTACCTAATGCAAATTAGTACAATACGTACCTAGAGAGGTATTAATCAATACCCACTATCGTAGAATGTAGGACTTACCTAGCAACCAAACTGCTCGAAACTTCAATTGTCTTCCATTCATGCAAGCGCCTTTATTATACCTGGCCGTGGAATATCTAGACAGGGCAAACTGTTTTTAATTGAACGCTAGCTCGCGTGGCTTCCCTCTTCAAAAGTGCTTGCTTTCCCCTCCACTCCCCCTTTTCATAACATTATGAGGTTTAAGTGTATCTCCACAGGTTTGAAGGATGTTCAAGTGGGGTCGCCTGTAAAATTATTCAATTTGCGCTTGAGCGAGGGTTGTTACCAGTTTCTAACTGAAGTTGACGCGCATAGTGACATATTGCAAAGTTCTCGACGGACAAATGGCCCAAAGCTCGAACTATGTGTAACTTTGGTTTCATCCTCGTCCTCATAATGTATTAGTTTCAGTCGTGTCATTTAAATAGGTATAATTATTTACCTACTACAGGTATTTATTACCCGTAACTATATGAAAACTCGTAGTCTGCACCTAAACAGTATGACATTTTGAAGAAACTGCATTAAATGATACTTATACTAAATACAAGTACCGGCAGAAGGATTTTAGGCAGTTGTTTAACTTCCACCGGTAACTGACTGATAGTAGTAGTTAAGTTGGATTAAAAAAACAATATTTACGATAGGTAGCCTAAATAAATGCCTAGGTATTTGGAATAAACACATAACCGTTACTCATACACCCGCACCTCTGATCCCGAAAAATCGTGAATCCCCAGAAACTTTGTGTTTGGGTAACCTGTCACCAAATATTTATGTAACATATAACCTATGTATTTGTCAACCCTAATCATGCCCTCCGGTCACCGACAACATTTGCGTTCGTACTCGTGCTAACATCATCAATGTGGTGTCGGAGATAATTTCATTTCCCTTCGAGTTTATCGATCTCTGTTACGCCTTAGTGACCGAATTTAGCGTACGGCACTAAAGCTTTGTAGGTATTAATTAAAATTATTGTAGTTTTATTTCTAGGGTTTATTTATAATCATCTATGTCAATTTATCACCGAAATTACCAGAACTAGGGCAAGTCCCAATGAAGCTGGCATAAAATATAGGACCTACCTACATTCTAATGTAGACTGGGGTTTACCCGTCACAAGCTTATTACTTTTTTAAGTAATAAGCTACACAACACAACACATTATCTACGTTGACTTTACAGCTAATTTGTCAATTTCAGGAGCAGTCTGATGGCTCTCTGTCCCCGCGGGCCGATGACAAATCCAGAGGCCATTCACCCGCACCGAGTGAAGGTACGTATGTAATGTGTGTAATTAGGTACATGACATAACATTACGCTTTTCGATCCTTGAAGGATTAGACAAGTGCATCATCAATGTAACAGCCATTTAATGTACCTAATAATAGGAAGTATTACCATAGTAAGTAGTATTACTTAAGTGCCATTATTATCCAGGTATTACCTTACCTGGATCAATATCTTTACCTACATTAACATTCTATGACAGTCCACTGTTGACTATTTTCCATACACAGCTGACAGCACGAAGTTTACGAAAATTCATTATGGGCATAGTAAATTGTAAACTCCATGACCGGGTAACAAAAACAGAACTCCTTGCTCGACTGTCGCACTTGTTATGTTCGCTAATAAGACTTGAACAAAATTACAGGGGTGGAGCACGACAGTGAGAGGTGATGGTCGGCTAGCACTCTGCTCGACCGGCTGGCGCAACGGGGCTTCGCAGCAGACACGAGGCTTGCACTACCACCTACAGGTATACTTCCTTTTCTATATTCGTACGCTAGGCTTGTACTGGTACAAGAATCTTGTAATTACATACTTACATTGTGATTTCTATGTGAACTTAGGTGCTTCAACTTACACACCTCATCGTTGATAAAGGTAACTTTTTGCAAGCAGAACTCCCTAACATTTCTCAAAAAAGCCACGGCAATCTAATGATATATAATAAATTGTTAATTCCAGGTTGTGCCCGTTACCGCGAGCTATGCTACCGCGCTGCGCACGCGCATCTACCAGAGGATGTAGCCCCACGTCCTTGCGACTGCGTCAACTGCACTTCCAGACGTCATTCAGCCAACGCCCCATGAGATACGGCTCTCGTGGCCACCACTGCCGCCCTCACACGACCCATACCCGCGCTACCAAATGAACTTACTATACGTAGACAATGAATTACTTGCTGTAAGGTCCACATATTTTGTCCATCAAATCTATGCTAAGGCACTCTGGTGTTGCGCTTACTGGAGACAAAATCTCCAATTCTCATATCCTTATCCCCAAAAGACCAGCAACTCACTTTGCAGGAGTCCATAGGCGGCGCTGATCTCTTTACCATCAGGTGATCCATATATTGGTTGGCCCGTGGGCCCTCTATTTCATATTGTACCTAGTTCTAAAATCCCAAAAATATGTGTGCTCATGTTAAACCACAATATTATATGAGCGTAGTAACTTTATAGTAAGTAATAAGTCAAACTCCTCGACCTATTTTATGTGGATCCTTATTGCAGCAGTTGGTTGCGGTGCTCGTGGCCACTTCTCACTTGTAATATGTCATTTAAATAATTTTGTGTCCGATAAAATTGTCAATTTATTCGATAAGTAAACGATTCATTCTTGTAATTTTAGATCGTTCGTAAATAAATTCGTAATACTTATTTGGTGTTAAAACTTCAAATAGCTAATTCTGCGTGATAATCCAAATCACAAAAATTATAAAAAATAATTTGGCCTATATGTGTACAATGATTTTGAAATATTTCTAAGCTACTAATAAGTACCTAAAATAATTATCTCCATTTCAGGAATGTTTAGTCAATTCCAATTAGCATTCGTTGTAAATATTCGCTTGTTTCCTAGTGCCTTACCCGGTCCGCTTGTGAATTTTAATCCAGCCACTAAGTCTCCATATGGCACTTATAAAAAATCATGCATCTGTAGGATTATATTCCAAACATTTGAATATAATGTGCACATCCAAAATCGCTTTTGTAATTAAGGAAATGAACGCTTCGAGAGCGTTAATGTAAAATTCAATAGTAAATTATAATTAAATTATTGATTATTATGTAAAATTTGTCTGTCCATTGGTGATAGGATTAAAGTACCCTAAGTATAAGCTTTAATAAAATAATGTGGAAATTAAATTTACACAATTTATTTAGACGATTCTCTACATAAGAATTTCCGTAATACTAATTTATTATAAAGAACACGTTTAATATAAAAATCTAAGCCAAAATATTAACTTAGGTGTAATGTGTAGGTGGCTATCATTATATCTATGGTCCAGAGTATTGAACTGCTAATCTATAATTATGTATAATTCATCTGTGCTAAAAGTATCATGACCTCTTAATTTTAGAGCCTAATATTAATATTAGATATATTATCTAGATGTAATTTCTATATTAAATCACCTGACCTAATGTAATACCTGTCCATCGGTGTAACTTCAAACGATTTATAATAATTATAATAATGTACATTAACTTCTATTTTATATTACATTGTTAATAATTATAAACATTAATTTTAATTACATACATTTTTAACTTCTGATCTATTTTCCATTGTACTTACCCAATGTCATTAAATTTTAATCGTACATTATTTAAATATTAACAAGGCCTACCTACGTGAGTTATAAAATGTAATTTAAAAAATTTGATTCAAAAATAAAAAAATAAGATTATTATAAAAAACGTACCGTCTATTAATTTATACCTGTATCGAGTTATCAAGATTTATAGCTAAACTGTTACAGAAGGAGGAAACAGACAGTCTTGTCAGAGAATTTAAATAAAACTTAAATTATATAGTAATTTTATTTAAGTTTAAGAACATACACGTTTTAAGAGAGAAAAGTACCGACAATTGGAAGTATTTCAGAGGCCAAACGGCGCGGGTATTTCAAATTCCATCACAGCATCAGAAATTAAGTTTCTCAAACATCCAAGACAATTACATTGCGATACATACATACTCGAGTGATTTTTGCAAAATTTTGTCATAAATGCCTCTTAAACAATAATACCTATTAAGGTAGCAACATGATTTCTTTGAAGTCACTGATAATTTTATAACCATTTCATATGGTTGACTACCCTAACTAACATCTAAAGTAAATATTACGAAAATATGTCAATTTTATATTGCAACAACGAGGAAATGATAGCTCATTCGAACAATAACCGCGGTGGTATATGTATTCATACAAAAGTGGTCCTCCTTAGGATTAATTTAATAACTAGAGTGAAAAGGTACTTTTTGTTGATATTCTTTAAATAGTCACTATTTTTACAATGGTGGTATATCTATTTAGTTCCTTAAAATTATAGCTGAATGCCTAAATACGTCGAGTAAAATGTTAGAAGATACATGTAATGTATAGAAGTCGGGACAGATACAATACTCTTAAAATTTATTTACCTTTTATCCGAGACTAAGGCCAATGGATACGTTACACGTTACATACTATAAAACATTAAAGAATCACAATTTGGAATCTATTGCTTTGTAAAAATGTTCTAAACTCTTCGTATGATATTACAACTGGAATTTCTAGTTAAAAAAGGTCGCTGGTTCGACACACGCGTCCAATCAGTCCCACACTACACAAATATATCCAAAAGAAAAAACTAATCTACTAACTTAATAATTCGGAAAATGTTCTAAAAGGGACGTCTCTTATCATTCATATCATCTAGTTATCGTCAAGTCCATGACGTTAGACATGACGATACTTCACGCTAATACCGTGATATGCATGTCCATTAATACAAGTCAAAGAAATGCTTATAGTCAAAAGTAAATTCCTCAAAAACTAAATCGATCTAGTAACAGGCGTCCCTAATAGACCGCTTCCAATAAAAACAATTTACAAACTCAATGATTGCGTTCGTAGAAAAAGAGATATAATAATATTTTACAAGTAAAATGTACGACAATGTTTGTTAATAAACGGAGTCTCGCACGAGGTGGTTTGTTAGCCTAATTTGTATATTACATAAACTTATTAACTTTATATCATTTATACAGCTGCGTGTCACTTAGTTATTATTTATGTCCAAAGTGTGAGTTAAAATTAAATCAGTCTGCACTATCTTATGACATCTAGTGACAGTGCGCTTACATACAATTGTATTATCTATGCAAGAAAAATAACTTTATAAACCTATCAATAATAAGATATACTATCGTACCGGAATGCAATATAAGGCCGCGTAGACTAACAAACATTGACAGTTGTAACCGAGTTACCAGGCACTCAGAGCTGTAAAGAGGCCGCGCAGCTCATTCGTTAACGTCGATAGGGATGGTAGGAAGAAGCCGATGCAGTTCCGCCTGACGACGATCCATGGTAGCTGCGTTTCGATGACCGTTGATAGCCATCTCCCGAGCCCCCCGTGTATTCATAGTCATCACCTAATGTTATAAAGTAGCGGTTAGTGTTGTAGTCAACCGGGTCAGTAATGTATCACAGCAACATTCTCAAGCTTAATAAAATAAAATTGAACTTACCGCACCACGCACCATATTCCACACACCAGAGTTGAGTATGATTTATCATTCAACATAGGGTTTAGGACAGAGAGGCTTTATTGTGATCTTTTAGCATTTTGAGACATCTCGTGCAACTGATAACTTAATAAAAGTACTAAAACGACCACATAACGACCTTTGTATCCCAACACCTATTTATTAATATTACCTACGTTGTACCAGATTCAGATGCCTCCAAATATCAATTCTAATTATAGTAATAAATAATTTCTACACATTAATGGGTTCAACTGTGTCTGCAATATTTAAATAATGATCACCTTAATAATGTCTATACTTGTACCTACATGCCTGAGTACTAGGACTACATAGTTAGTTAGTGGAAGATAGACACGGGAAAGGGTAAAAACCTGAGACAGACGCAGATATGTCGGACACATTGCAAAATGACGGCTGTGGCGACACCATGCCTCCGCAATACATCATGGGGACCTGTAGGATACTCTGTTAATGTTGCTTGCATACATATACTCAATGGTTACGTAGAAATAAATTAGGATAATAAGATGATCAACAAGTACTGGCTTTTAGTTTATGACATTCCTTTGAGACAATCAAGCTTACGTCACACGGCACATTTGGCTGATATACTTTCATACAGCGACGACATAGCCCAATTAAATTAAATATCTTATTACAACAATTATTAACAATATTTGCTATTAAAAATTGTAACAAAGGATATCCTAGTAATGAATAAAAAAATACTTTCAACTTTGTTTGTTTCTGTACAATATGCGCCATCTAGCGGAGCTTGGTAGAACTTCTTAGCAATCAACAACAGTAAAAAAAGCAACTCTCACTTAGGCGAGTTCTTATTTCTTACGTCTCGATATAGGTAATATATCTGCAAAGTGCCGTATGATACCTAGCCTAGTAACGTTTTAAGAGATTTTGGACCCTATTGAAAATAGTAATAAGACTGCTTGTAGCAGCAGATTGATAGTAATAATTTTAGTAAATAGGGAGGTTGTGGACCTGGGGTGGAGTTCCTATGGCGTCGGACATCTGCGGTACGTTCACATACTTGGGACTGCCCGCGCTACTGCACACACCGTCGCCCTCTGCCGTACACAACTAGTCAGTTCATTTGAAAATGATGGGAAATAATCCTACGAACATTCTCAATACAATGACTAAAGCCAGATTTATTTGTGTATTAAAAATAAAATAATTTCATTTGAGTGTTTTCAAGACTTGTAGGAAATTTGGAAAAAATACCAAGCCATTGTATTTCAAATATTAAATGATTAACGACGCTACATGATAGACAGTATAGTATAGAAGGATAGGATAGATACATAGGTGCAATATATTACTGTATGTAGCTGTGTTATAGTGCATAGAGTGCATACATACATACAATATAACAGCAATATAACTAATGGAAACGGCAACGTGTTTTGTTCGTGTCTATCTATACTGCCGTTAGTGTAAGACTATTATGAATATACTATTCATTAATGGGGTTCTCAACTAATAATAATTAATAATAATAAAAAATAAAAACAAACAAAAATTATGATAACCATGTGTGAAAAGTGTACTTCACGGGGAGTAAAGGGTTGTGTTTCACCATTAAAAATGCCATTTTATTTTGAAATTTTTGATTTCTTTTAATTATCTACGTTTTATAATGTCCTTAAAGTAGATATATATTTCATCATAAGATATCTCAAATATTTGCAGTGGTAATATTAATATTTTATTAATCAACCAGTAGTTACTTAATCCATTAAGATAGAAGAAGCTTAATAATAGGAAACTACGACAAAAGTGTTTATTTCTTTCCATTACATTATAAACTACATACTTATGTTACCAGTTAAATCTAACACTAAATATATATACCCAAAATACCTAATATGAATAATGCATAATTTCTACTCCGAAAGACCTCAGTGTTATGTATGTGATAGCACTTATTACATCAATAAATCATCGCGTACAAGCTTCTCGTCTTACTTTAGTGTTTCGGTTAAAATTAATAATTAAAACCGTAATTAACTAATTATCATTAGGTAATCTTCGTAAAAAAGAAACAATAAGGACGCACGTGTAAAATCTATCATAATTTTCTTTTTTATACGAACATAAAGTAACTTATGTGGGACGCGCGACACGACCAGCCGCCCGCGCGCCCCGCTAGGCTTCACCAAGATAGGGCTAAGTATATAGTAGATTACACATTACAAGATTACAACAAATCTAGATAATAGTCTTACAATTGTAACATGCTTAGTTTGTGGCTACTTCGCGTTCGCCGCTTCCGATTAATTACATTTTAGGAAATTAATACAAGTGTGTATAAATACAGCGCCGGCCCGTACTGGGCCGGGGTAAATTAAACTTATATAGGTACTGCTGTCAGTAAACATTACTTTAAATATTGTACATCAGTCGATAGTTCACCTAACAATTTTGTTTCTAATCGATCAAGGATTATGTACTTTTATTTACTATAAAGAAAATAATAGTTTAAAAAATAATCAACATCAATTTTTTTTTAATTAAAACAGAAATAAATAACAACTTGCCCTAGGTTTTATAATAATTAATGTTATAATTAACTGTAAAGCCCACAGAACAGAGAAAAAGAAGTAGAAGTAGTATGTAGGCGGGGCACGCGTAGCCCCTGATAAGTACAGATATGCTTATATTTGTTATTTAGACGTTTGTACGCATATCAGTCTTCGTTGGACTGTAATAACGTCAACTAGACTTGGAAAATAGCGTCAAAAATCGTAAAAAATATAAAAATGACGAAATGTGCTATTTTATAGTGAAAAGATGAAAGCCATGACAAAAATGTGCCTAGTAGTGGTATATCGTATCATCGGTAAGTGCTATTTTATTTTATTTTAATTTATATTTGGCTTGAAACTAGTGACATATATTTTTTTAAATCTACAAACTAAATATAAGTTTATGTCTAAGATGATAGGGTTTAGTTTCTTTTAAACGTTAACCTGCTGTTCTAGAAGATTTCATTCGTGACATCTAAAATTTTGCTACCCGTTTAGGGATTGACATTATCGATAACAAGCTGTCGATATAATTAAAACTTTTTATTACGAATATAGATAAATACAAAAAAAATGGATAATAAGTAAATATAAACATTAATTATGTTGTTTTAGATTTCCGAAGTATCCAGAAATAAAAGGAAATGGATCGAGATGACTGGAAGACAAAATTGGTTTACTGCCACTAACTAGTACAATTTGTTTAGACCATGTTGTACAACAAGATATTATACTATGAGTATAACCGAAAAAAATGCGCAATTTTTGAATATAAATAATCAGTTAAATTTCCAGATTGTGCAGGCAGAAATACCTAATCACGTTATGTAATATTGGCCACCAACTGAAGGGAAGTAACTTTGTTTAATGTTCAGTTTTATTTTCTATTTTTTGTAACATACGACCATAATAAAAAATACTTTATATATAAATTGTGATTTTTTATTTTTGAAATACAAATTTTGTTAGAATACTATGAACAGCATGTGACTTTTTCCGAGTTATATGTACTTAACTATGATCATTAAGACACCACTGACAAATGGTGAAGGAAAACATCGTGAGGAAACTTGGGCTCATTATTTTCTAATTACCTATTATAAGTTTGAAATCGACAACCCGCATTTGACAAGCGTGGTGATCAATACTCAAACTTTCTCCATGCGTG
Source organism: Spodoptera frugiperda (assembly GCF_023101765.2). Taxonomy (NCBI): domain Eukaryota; kingdom Metazoa; phylum Arthropoda; class Insecta; order Lepidoptera; family Noctuidae; genus Spodoptera; species Spodoptera frugiperda. The sequence continues at coordinate 5,270,834 of NC_064214.1, read as the reverse complement.
AAGAGGCCTTTGGTCAGCAGTGGCCACTTATAGGCTATTGATGATGATGATAGATAGATAGATACTACTTCTTTTTCAGTCCAGTTTCAGTTTGCTGCGCCCGATGTGACTTGAAACTACATAAAGACCGAAGAAAGTACACCTTTTCTACATTAGTTCATCAGAGGACGCTGCTTACTTCAAATACATGTATAATTACTTTATTATTCTGTGTACTGACAAATCTAAATCCTTCAATTATTATCTCTTTAATATTATAGTTTAGAAAAGAAAAAAATATATATTTACAGTTTTACAAGGAAAGATGTTTATTCCTATAGAAATTTGATAAAATATTATAATGTATTAAAATGTGTTGAACATTTTAATTATATCGATAAGTTAGCTTTCGATATCGGAACATCACTAGAGAAAAAACAAGCGATAAAGTAGCTCGTTAAACAAATGTCAACCTTAACATGATAGCAATACAGCGTAATTGAATGCATTTATGATAGTGACATCTAGCGTCGAGTAGCAGAACTTGTTAGTGAAATTATGTTGCATTGAAAAAGAAGATTCTTTATTTTAAAATTAGTAGACAAGAGTCAACTCTATTTATATGCAATTAATGTGTTTTTTTCAAAGTGGTGACGGCTGATTTAAAGGCCATTTAACACGGACCAGTCACAGAAAGATTTTGATAGTGTGACATATTATGATTATCCTGGAGATGTGTTAATTTGGGCGTGGCTTCAGAAAAATTGCCACGCTGGTTCTGATACTAAGACAAGCGGTATACTATTTCTATCTCTTCTTCTCTATTCTGTGGTAAAGCCCGTGAATTTTATCTGACTCGGGATCAATAATTACATTATATTTAACTTCTAGTATAAATATGAGGTTTTATATTTAATAATACCTGCATTGTTTTTAAAATAAGTTTCGAAAAGACTACAGTTAAGATGGACGATTTGGTCGTCCTCTGATATACATGTAAATGCAAATGAATTAATTTTAAAAAGACGAGTAAACAGTGAACCTAAAATGAGTCGACTGCTAATCTAACGTTTAACACTAGGGGTCTTGTATAATTAGTCAATTACGATCATAAATATATTAATGTAGACGAGCACGGCGCCGCCACGCGCCCGCCCGCGCGACGTCGCCCTGCTCGCACCAACAGGGCTAACGTTACTTTTATCATTATACCAAAATACACTTTTACACAAAACATTGTTTCCTTTATATACTACTGAATAAACATACACATATAAAAACCGCGTACACTATAATATAAAGTAATACAAACAAGAGTCGAAAGGTTATCTACGCAACAGTACTACAGTTAAGCCATGATTAAAATATTAATTATTCCATAAACATTACTTTAAGATACAGCTGCATATCTTATACCGATATTACAGAGTGTAATATTAAAATGCAAGGGATGCACGTGTCGTCGCTCAGGGTGTGTATGCAATGTATGTACCTAGTACTACGCGGTACAGTCGTACGTTGGTACACCGGTGGTACAGGCCGCGGGGAGTCGGGCGCGGAGCGGCGCGCCCGCATGAACACCACATTTGACAGACGAGCCTCTAACGAGTCTTATCGTATTTGTATTTTGCTAACTATTTTAATTAATAAATTCATCCAATATTTTAATGCTCTTCTCCTATATAATAATAATTAAAACCCATATAAATAGTCTCAATTGATTTTTCACAATAATTTGCACTAAGTTTAATGTTGAGTAAATCTAAAATTTCTAATACATATTATACTTTATTTTAAATAAATTATTTCTTTATGTTAATAGAAGATTGCCACGTTGGTTCATTACAAACTAAGTTCTTAAATTGTTCCAAAGGTTTGTGAGTGCGGGGCCGAGCCCGTGTCTAAACACCTTAGTGCTAATTAATCGTTATTATCGAAAATAACATAATTATAAATCATCTCTATATTCACTTAACTTTTTGTAAGGCATCGTTTCCTAATATTAAACAGATGTGAACAATTTCGTTCGTATCATCGGTGGATGTACATTAAACCTACAGTAAGTATTAAAACGTAATCGAAACAATGGAACATAATGGTATTATGCGAACTGAACATGTGCGGACCTGCGCGGCCGGGTTAGTGCCAACAAATGCAACTAGTACAAAGCGAGACGAGAGACAGTGACACCGAAACGAACGAACCACTACCTATGCCGAGAACGATAAAAATAACCAGGAATGAATCGAGACAAATTAACCTAACTAACATAGGAACGAAGAGTAAACGAAGCGGTACAAAGCGGCACATCTACACGTAACCTAATGGGCAGTCGTCAGGCACCGACCTCGATTAGTTTATCTTATTATTTCATTATATTGTTATAAGGTACGAGTTTCACTTTCCTACATACTGATTGAGTCTCAGTCGAGTCTGTTATGTCATTATATGTATATTTTAAGAGCTATAAGAAATGTATGCGCGTTAACTATGAACATCACAATGTAAAAGGCTTCTTCACTATGTTTTACCGTTAAATTTGGGACATCGCACCCCTCGCCCCAGACCGCTAGTCACTTATAAAATTTGCTTACACCTCACAATATTCCTCAATAGATAAATTATACTTTACTTATGGAGCGATCTTAAATAACCCTATATTCTAAACGATCAAATTATGCATTCAATGTAATCATCAACAATTCGTCTATTTAAAACATTTATTAACAAATCTTATCGAGCGCGGCGCGGCGCGGTTCTATTATTTAAAATTAAAGGAACAACTCCCGTGTCCGGGCGTCGGGCAGTCTATCAGTGACCGTAAACTCTAAGATAATTACAACAAATAATGGTCGGACGCGGCGCCACTGCGCTGGGCCGACGGCCGCGCGGCCACTGCCGTCCCCGCGATTAATTACTTAGCTTATCACTAAAATTTTAATCAGTCGATCGGTCAAACGATTGAGCGATATAGTACAGTAAAGGACTAACATTAAATTTAATCTAACAATGTTATTTTAAATTATAACTCACTTTGTAGCGGGGTGGGACGGCCGCGCGACCGGCGACCGCGTCGGGTACATATTATGATACGACTAACATAGCGGCCGTAGCGGCCGGCGAAAGCTCTATACAGTTTTAAAAATATTTGGCAATCACATAAATTAAAACTTTAAAACTATGTGACGAGAGAATCGATTAAAATTATGCTTTACACACAAGTAAGTATATATATGTACAAATGTATGGCGAGGGCGCGAGGGGTGCGCGCGCTGCCTGCGGCCGGGCGCGTCACGTACCGAACTATATCCTAAATGCTTGAGCTTCATTACTTAACACATACGACAATATCGTTTGCTCGTTAACAATTTGGCAGGTAAATTTAATTCATTAAAGTATAAATTCCATATAATAATAGTATCAACTTAAAAATTGCGATAAAAAACTAAAATGCATATAAGAAAACAAATTAAAATTACGAATATTTATACAGAATTGTTCCCTTCTCAAAAACGGGAATAATTAAAATATTAAAATCACGTCAGTCAACTATGTTTTGTTTAATATTAACACATAATTATCTCATTATATGCCTACCGTTTTCCTAAGTCTAGTGTGTGGTAAATAACCAAAATTCTAACATTAAACATACATACCGATATATATACCAAATATTTATACAAGTTATTAGCTTAAGTTAAGTTCTTTTAGGTCATTTCCCTAAATTGGCCTTGTTTAACAGTGTCTGTCAAATGTGCGTCACGCGATCGCGCGGCGGAGCGGGCGGCGGCGCGGCCCGGCTCCGCGCGGCCTCACTCAGTACACGTACACGACATTATTAAAAGAAATCACTTTAGACAAACCGACAAAACTTACTAAAACATTCGAAATGTGTCAAGAAAAATAAATCTTTCACAAAAAAACCCACATCCAAATAGAATATTAAAAGCAAAGTTAATTAAAAAAGTGTGTACAGTGTAGTACACGCGCAAAAGACAGCATCGTTTAGCTATAGAAGAGGGGTCGCGAAAACTTCTGGGCGAGTGTCAGAGTCGCTGTACACGTCGCCGCGTCGCCCGTGTGGCCAGTGCCTTAGCGAGTGTCAATACCATTCCTTCGTAGCGTTCAGAGACGGCCGAGTGCCAAAAGTTGCGAAAAGTGTATCTTATTTAAATTAGTAGACAAGACTTTTAACACTTAATGGTTCTGAATGTTAATTTAAACTATTTTATATTTTACTTTTACTTATTAAATTAACGCTTAATTACGCGTGTGGGTTTGTGTTAATGTAGTCTTCGGTGACTTTATAAATTAACTATTATAACCGCCTTCTTGACTTTAGATACTCGCATGCATAAAATTTAAGTGTATCCATTAACTTTATCCGTTACAAAATAAATATTAACTTGTTGCATTGTATTTATTAATCTATTTTCACGTTATTATCGTTTTGTTCGTGAAATCCAAAAACACATAACTACAAATCTATCACCTATTGGGAAGTTTCACAGAGGTATACGAAATATTCGCGTCAGTTTTATGGTATATGTTAACAAATCGGTTAAATACTAACTATCCCTATTCTCTTTGTCGTTATAAAGTATATCGACTAAGTTAGAATCGATAGATGGAGTCGATCGAATACAACCATTCGAGCACGCACTTGCATCGATCAAACGTCAAGCGGAATGGCCTACATCTACTATGACAAACACAATCCGTGTCTCACAAGCGCCAAATTACTAACACTACTTACAAGTGCGTACTAGAAGGTAGATCAACGTCTGAGTGTGCGTCTATCGCAGCGTAACAAACTACAGAACTCACTCTACCTACCTCTACGTACCTTTAGAAAAGAATAGTGTATATTAACGTGTGAGCGATACGACTGTAGTTAACCACACTGCGGTCGTGTGAGCACGGAGCAGAGGACAACCGTGAAGCGGCTGTCCCCTGCCGCGGCCGAGTGAGTGGAGTAGTAGTGGTGTAGTGGTGGAGTGGAGTAGTGTGTGTGTGCCTACGCGGCGGGCCACTCCTTGTTAAACTCGTTGGCGTTGAAGTGTTTGGGGGCGTGGTGCGGGTGGTGCACACCTGGCGGCTGCGCGGCGGGCGCGGAGCCGTGGTACTCGGTGGCGGTGTAGCGCGACGCGCCGCCGCCGTACGACGAGCCCTACCAGTCGCGCAACGTTAGCGGCGGACGCATCGAGCTGAAGCCTAAGCGTGTTCCGCTACAGCGCATCTCCTACGTGCTCTACGACGTATAAAAATATAGCTCTCTCGAGTCTACACTCGGCCGAGCTTCGGCTGCGATGCGTCCTTTAACCGTCATGGAGCATAAAATGAGGAAACTCATGATTATACATATTATACTAGATGAACGATTTATTTCATTAAAATAATAATGTGGCCGCATTCGTAAATGCTCCATGACATTTTTGAATAACATAATTTTGTAAATAATGTACTCTGGTTACATTTAACAGAATAGACGAATTCTCATCTCTGAACACTTAAAGTACAGCTCTTAATATTATTTTTATCGATAAAATTAACTATTAATGAACCTGTAACAATATGAGAAAATCCAAATTTTACTAATTTGTACTTTAAATGCCAATTTACAAGTGTTGAGATGAAACAAGGCGATTGAATCATCTCGCACGGCTACAAATGCAATATTATATATGATTATCGAACGGAACTAAGGGTAAGCTTATAATCTAGTGCTGTGCGATGCCTTTATGATGAGCGCGCGATATCGTCGCAACAACCGACCGTCCATAGTGAGAAATCCCCAGTGTTTCGCGACATTCCCTCATCCGATACCCGCCCTTATCTCTAATTGTCTTTCTGGAGGAGCCACTCTTGTGGGCCCTGATCGACCAACTGGAAAAGAAGAACAAGACAATAAAGTCCCACTCGCCACAATGTAACTGGATCTTTAGCAGGTTTTATGTAAGTAGCGCAGCGCGTGAAGATGGACCGGGCGAAAGCGTGTGACTATCCCCAAGGGCGAGATGAAAGTTTAGGCGAAAGGAGGACGGGAACGGAGGAGAGGCGGGACAGAAGGACCGTGGAGGTCGGTGATGAGAGACCTTCAGCGAAACTCGATAACAACACTAATCTTCTTGATTTTTCACTATGGATAGCGGTGCGACTGTCAACTATGGCCACGGGAGGCAGCCCTGAACAGCGCCGCGTCTACCATTTCTCTTATGTACCGCAGCATAGCTCGTAAAATCAAAAAGACATCGCACATTAATCTCGCCACTGAAAACATGCAGATAAGTGGGCTTCGTCGTCGCCGCGTATGACATTATCGTGATATAAACAAGCATTTCGAACACAGCACACGGATGCAGGGGTGGCATACTAATGGCTCTATACTATCAACTCATGCTGCTTTTAGCCGCGACTCCTTTGTTCGCGTTCGTGAACCAAAGTTTTCGCTGAATATCACTCGCTCACCACTACGTACAGCCACTTCCAGTCATACTTGTATCGCAAACAACTTTGTTGCAAGTACAACCAAATTGAACTATGCAAAGTACGGAGTTCTTTAGGCATTCACACAGCACACACACTTCAAACATTCTTTATTGACACTAGATATAATAATGTCGGAAAGTCATTCATGCTAACGGGCACAACGTTACCACGCCATACTAATACAAAGGTAGATGCAGGATACAAATCAAAGAGTAAAGCGAAGGAACATGGAGTGTGGAAAGGAAGGATGCAAGCCCCGAGGTGATGAGCAAATAATATTAATTATACGATGGTCAACTTGGCTGTACTTTTGTGTTACTACTGTCCGCAGCTATCAATAAGCTACAGGTGATAAACCTCGACACAAAACCGTACCTTGGAAGTTGGCAACTTTTTCAAACTACTGAGGTTTGCATCCAAGATAAGGTTCAAATATTGTTTGCGATTCCGACATTGGATGATAGAATGCGACAAATAAGCAAACAAAAAGTCATCCAATATCTTGTACCACACAGTACGGGTCGCCGAAGCCATTCATGTAGAGTGGCGTCGTCGGTCGCCGCTACATCTCAATCGGGCTCGTATTGTTAACTATTGCATGCGACCCACTGACACAGCTACCACTACTTGTAGTATTTTACTTAGCGCTGTTTTTGCAAGTAACTGGTATTGTTACAATCAAAATTATTAAGAATCCTTAATGCAGTTCCCAAGTCTCGACTCTAATTGGCATTTCTTTTTTTCGCCACGTCGATGAAACATGTGAAGCAAAAATTGCTACATAAGCGAAACTATGATCCAACCCGCATAAAACAAGCTAACGTATTTTTTTTCTGCAGTAATACGGCGCTGTGTCAATGTGGGCACGGGTTATATTTGATTTGGCAAAAGCATGAACAGAGATCGAAAAACACATTTTTATTTCATTTCATAAACTACATGTACTCATTGTAAAAATGGTTCTATAGCAAACACTACTCTCTTTTTATATGGCTTCTGGAGTCTAATAAAGCATAAAAATGTATTTCTTTACCTCAAAATGCAAAACTTCACCCAAAATGGCAATATCGTATTAGCAGTTACCATACCATCACCGGAGCAATAGCCTAAAATTCTAAATGATGCATGCTGGGTAAAACGCAAAAAGGCACGAATAATGATCGAAGAAGTGTTTATAAAAACAATGCTACGCCAGAAGAATTTGCATTTATCTCCTGGCTTAGTAGATAAGTCGTTGTATACCCGGTCAATGACCGCATTTCACCGAATAATCGAATTATTGGCGTTGTTTGGCGACTCTTGAATTATAAACACACCTTTATCATGTATTATTATTATTATATGGGAAAGCCGAATCAGAACTGAAATATTTGGAATAATCTTAACACTGCCTCGATAAGTGCCACTCAGACCTTATATTCCAATTAGAACAAGTATACAGTAGGTTCCATCAAGTTACACATTTGGTATATAATATTTAGCATAGTTGCTTCCATAAACCAGTATAATTCGGCTGTGATTCGGTACAAATTAAAATTTATTTAAGTAACAAAACTAAATGGGCTAAGCAAATGAGATACTGGCTTGTAGGATCAAGAATTTCAAATATTTTATTACAAAATCATTAAAAATATAATCACTTTTTACATTCATGTCCTAGTTGTAAAAGAATTTCATAAAATGAATTTAGTCAAATGCCATGATCGGCTCGTAGCTAAAATATATTTGGAAGATGTTAGTTTACCGGTTTTAACGGTACTCTCGCCAGTATCGCAAGTACGTAAGCGGATAATTTTGTTTAACAATTTTTGATGGGTAAGAGAGTTGAGCGTGGTCGATATGTTAATCACAAATGGAATGGCTGTAGTAAATTTAATTTAAAGTTATATTTCGTTACGAGATCTTATCGAGTGAGATATGCGAGACGGCGAGTAGTATCGAAGCACGCTCCCTCTAGTAATAACTAGGTGTATGTCGGGTCTAGGTCTATGTCTATTCTATTCGGCGTGTTGTGTGAGGTATTGTTGCGCGTGTACCTGGTCCTGCTGGTAGGCGGGCGGGTACTGCTGGTAGGTGGAGTAGTCGGCCGACGAAGACTTGGACAGCGCGGCTGACGACAGCGCGCCCGTCAGCGCGGGCCCACCGGCTCCGCCGCCGCCGCCGCCGCCGCGCCCGTACATCTCGCCGCCTTCAGACAGCGGCACGTACGACCCTGGGCCGATACAATCAACGTTACACGGCTGTCTGCCACACTAGTCAACTATCGTTATTACCACTAGGACTCAGACCTCTCTTCATGGTATAAAACAATAAAATGCTAAATGTTTCTATGGACACCAAAACACTACTCAAACCTTACTAGAACCTTTGTGTGAGCATGTCTGGTTTCCTTTACCGCTCTGCAGTAGCTGTGACAACAATACTAAACTACGAGCGTATTTCTAAATCTACTAAAATGAATTAAACTACATAATGAATGCATATATTTTTAAATCGGATTTGAAGTAGAGTTCAAGATCCGGTACTCACCGGAGCCGGTAGAATTGGAGTTCTGCGGCATGTTCCAGTTGGTCCAGCTGCCGCCGGCCGACGCGCCCGCCGGCGCAGAGCTGTAGTTAGCTGTACACACCAATAACATCACATTAATACCAGGAACTGGCACCTGACTGACTACAGGCGGAGGTGTGGGTGGCGGGACTTTAAGGCCTATAGTGGACTGCGATAGGCTCTTTCGATCGACAAGTTTATTATCGTTTTCTTGGTAAACATGTCGGATTCTGATTCTTTGTATGCTTTTGAATGAATTTATTTGTAACGAAGACAGCTTGTTGCATGTATGCAACGCCTTTTATTGTCTTCTTTTAGTTATAGCCAGTTTATTATTTTTGTGATTGGTTAATATTTAAGTGTTGCAAACTATGTAGACTATCTTATTCACAGGAACAAGAAGTATATGCAATTTGCATGTTATTGTCCCACAAACATCTGAACGTACCATCAGTAATGTACTTGAAGGCACTGCCTGGATGTGGATATTCTTCATATAGAGTGCTGGTCGTGTTTTTTTAGTTTATTATTCGGGGGAAATGTCACCTACCCTCCATTAGACATGCGAATTTGTCTATAACAAACTGATTACGTTAGAGGTGTGTACTGACCATAGCTGCTGTAGCTCTGCGCAGGCGTTTGCGTGCACTTGATCATACTTATGTTTAAGGTTCATACTTCCGTATTATTGCAATCGCCGGCAAATCGCAGTCCACTAGTGGACCTGGGTCTGTGGCTGTCGACGCTGCTGCCCGGAGATAGCTATACTCGGCATTATAGATAATAATAACAACAAATAACTACACATCAATTAGTCCTAATAAGTGTTAAGAAAACGTAGTCAGGCTGCAGTGTGAGTCGTCGTCGGTGTCGGCTGAGCTAGAGGGAGCGATAGAGCATGCGGTACGTACCGTAGCTGCCGTAGCCCTGCGCGGGCGGCTGCGTGTGCTGCGTGTAGTTGTTGGTGGCGGGCCAGGCGGGCGCGTGCGGCGGCGCCTGCGGGGCCGGTGGCGCGCCCCAACCCTGGTAGTTGCCCGGCCCGGCACCCGCGCCTGCCGCGCCGTATCCCGCGTACGAAGCGTTACCCGCGGATGTACCCCAGCCTTGGTACCTACACAATCGTTCGTACATTACATTTAGTTTCTTTATTTAAAACGCACGGCGTCCATATTTATTTCCTATGGTAATGATGACCTTATGGAAAGATTAATCTATACAAATATAAGATCATTGCTTCCGAACAAAGCAATAAAACGAGAAATAGTACAGAATCCCAGAGGGTCAATTTGAATAAGCCATTGAAATAATACATAAGACATGGTTATAAAAAGAAACTAGTTCTGACCCCTGCATGATGTTGGGGCCAGCCATAGGCATGTTGATGGGTGGGCCACCCATCTGGCCGTTATGGCCCTGGATCATGTTGATGGGCGCGGCTGCCGGTGGGCCCCACTGGCCAGCTTGGGGAGCGTCGCCTGGCGCACTCAGGGCTCCGCCGCCCATTCCACTTGCACCGGACCCCAACTTGCCAGACCCATCACGTGGTTCGGCGCGCTTGATCTCCACCTGCGTACATATACAACTCATCCGTTAAACTATGTCTACTTGATCAAATAGGTACATTTCAATTTTGTTTAGCAAAATTTTATATCATTCGAAACGTCAACAGTTAGTTGTATATTTATTTGCCCATGACCTAAATGTGTGTGGACCTTGCGAAACCAATCTAAAGATTACGTTTGTGTTAATTTACAGTCATCAGTAATATTTCTATGATGAAAAGAATACGCAAATATAACTACAACATAATATTTTTGTAAATGCAAGCAATAAGTTACACGTTTCTTAAATTCCAGCAGTCGTTCACCCGGACAAGATAAAACATGCGTCACACGTACGTTATTACATGATGACACATATAGAAATATAACTACTGTTGCTACGTAGGAGTTGAGTGTCAATATAGTTTACCTGTTATACTAGTAAGAATTTGTACAAAATATTTTGATGTTTAACAACATTATTTTGTCACATTCATGGTAAGAAATAAACTAATTCCTTGTCGTATTAAAGTATGTCTGTCGTATAATCTATAATCCAACTTAAAAATGACTACAAACAACTAAAACGAAAACAAGACATGACAAAAAATCTTTTGTTTTTATTCACAAACTCGAAGAATCCCAGTGATAGTTTGTTTCACGAACATTGCTACGAAAATATTTGGCAAACAACTGATGTTTTCAAAGAACGTACAAAAATAGTTACATTACCTGTTTTCCATTGAGGTTGATGAAATGCTCTTGAGTGACCCTCTCAACAGAAATCTCGTCCTCGAAAGACAGGAATCCAAAGCCTAGAACAATCGATGTCATATTCATATTTTGAAAAGATGTCAAAGTTGGGAAACACCAACAACACATTTACTAAATCACATACATGTTCTTGAAATACATAGATAAATAATATAATAATATGTAACGAAGAAACATCAAGTTACAGCCTAGCGTAATACAGCGGTGAATAGCTCTCCATGTTTATGTAAAGAATGTTATTTTGTCAACGTTTTCATAACAGCGATGTAGAGCCCGTTCCTTTCTTTCCTCGTTTTATGAAGCAATTTTTTCATAATGAAGCGAACTAATAAAAAAATGTGTTCGGCCCAGTGATGTCCACAACCCTCAGCTCGCAACCGGTCGCACAAATTACACAAGTCGTAAATTGTTTGATAAAGTCGCCCCGAAGGGTGACACCTTTCACTGAGCTCACGATTGAGGTCGTATCATTTCGATTGCGTTAACCCTAGCTCGTGTTACTGTTTGGAAAGTGAAACGCTTTTTCTTTGGCAAAATCGTTGAAGTCTGATCTGCTATATTTTAACTTAAGTTGGTACTATGCTAAGAAATTGCGTTACAGTATTTAAAACTTTGTGTATTATGTCTTAATGCATTCGAGTAAACTGCATGTTTGACCTATCAAGAGAATTGGAAAGACGTAAATTGTAACTTGTCGCAAACCTTGTAGACTCCCTTGCTCATAGGAACAAAGAGTATATGCTAATTTGCGTGTTAATCTCCCACGAACACTTGAACGCACCGATAGTAGCAACTAACGGCGCTGCCTGGATGTGGGATACTAAATATTACATACTAGTTTTTAAATACATAATATATAAATATTATACAGAAACTCGTTCTGTAAGCAGGAGAATAAATCGTAAAATAATTTGTCAAACACAACATTAAATGCTATCAATACAACAGACTAGTTTAAAATACACATTATTCAAATCACTATTAAATTAATATAATTTAAGACATCCAGTCAGTCTGCGTTTTTATCAAGTGACAATAATAACTTCCATTGCCAGTTAGTTAGTGCGATGAAGTAATATGTTTTATTTTAAACTAGGTTTTCATCAGACTTCCCTCATAATGCGGCCCTTGAGACCTGGCAATGCCATTATCATTATAGCTCCCAAACATTAATAAAATTAACTGATTTGCATAATGTGGTTTACCGGCGTTATGCACATATGTCCTCTCACCTCGACAGCAAGCTGCGATGAACAAGCAATACATGAAACTCTTCTGTCCCAACACTTACGTCTACAAGATTCAAGGTGATGTGAATTAGACTTACCTCTGGATTTCTTCTTTTCCTGGTCGTACATGATGACCACTTCCATGACCTTGCCATAGCGGCCGAAGAACACCCGAAGATCGGTCTCGGTTACGTTAGATGGAAGTCCTCCCAAGAACACCTTGGGGTAACCGCCACCGCGCTTCGGCTTCTGCAGCGTGCGAGGATTGCACGGCTTCGGGTCGATGGTTCTGGTAAACATTCAATCATCTTTAAAACCCGTCTGCATTTATAAATAATAAAAATCATCAAAATAGCTTTCACATAGCCGCCATCTTGTCATCTTTGATTCCATGGCGGCCATTTTGTGACATGACGACAAAGTTGTATTTAGTTTTTTTAGTATGAATAGTTTTTATCTAAGTAATTTCATTATTTCGGATAGTTACATTTATGAATATAAATTTTATCCACAATATTTATTTATGTTTAATAAACTAAAGTGATAAGTAATGAGGTCAACACTTTTTATTGGTTCCAAGAAGAAGACAAGTTGTACATAAATCTAGACACTTCAAACATAATCGATGTTCACAAAATTATGAAATCTGTACTAAAGAGAGTAATAACGACTGTATGTATTGTGCAATCTGCATAATAAACAACTACTTCCTGTTCCGTACCATCACCAATTACTAAATTATTTCTTCCTACGCGACTATAATTACCTAATGAAGTTTTACTGCAAGTTATAAAATAACCATCATAATCTACGAAATTCCGAAGGATTTCTTTTTTGTAAAATTACAGCATTTTTTCTGGGCGACCTATTCTTCGAACAGAATCCCTTCGTTATAATTTTACGAGACACCGAGTATTGGATGGCCAGTAATTCCTTTATCCGGGGATCACGAGGCTTTGCTTAGGATGAAATCCAGGAGCGCATTTGTAACAACACGCCAAGCGAATTACGGGTGTGGCCGCATTTGACCTGTGAACACGTGTAGCGGTAGGGGTGCGTGATATGTATTCTTAGATTCTAAGGATAGTTTTAAATAACTATGTCCGTATAACGGTTATGAATAAAATAAAATGATGGTGCATCGACTAAAACTCCTATTATTGCAAGTGACCCCAATTTGAAATACATAAAAGTCAATGTCGTTGGCAACTGTTGAATGTATAATTTATTTAATGCAGGTGATTAGTGATTGACAACTCTTGGAAAACATCTATGGAATTTCAAACTACAATAAAATAACAATCACCGTTATATAATGTTGCAAAATAAATGGAAATTCCCCATTATGTAAGTTATTTTTGTGGAATAGCGAATGAGACTTTGGAATTCAGATCAAATCAATGAGCGAATGTACTAACGTGAAGTAGATCTGTGCGAGTTTGTTGCATTGAAGTCATGCGGTATCGCTATTGTATGCAGGGTACCGCTTCTTTCTAGTGCCAATTGAATCCTATCCGTCTTCGTTTCCCAGTCAACCCGCTTAAGTGGTTGTACTGGTTGTGCTAGATTCATGTATTCTGTCTTATATTTGCATATTTAAAATACATGGTTTATAGATAAATGCAGTTAATTCTATTTTCGGTTTTCGAAACTTGTTGTTCTCGTGTGTTGAATAATTTCAAGTTTGTTACCCTCTGCCGAGTACGACGCCTAATATTTAATCAGATGTGAAAACTTTTAATTAAGATACGAACAATATTACATGTGATAGTTACGAATTCTTTTCAAGTAATTTTAATAGATTTAAACTAAGAGTAACAATAGCTTAATTTGTACAGAACAATCATACATTTTAATGTGTAGAAATAAGCTATAAAAACTTAATTCCACTTCTATATTTGTATATTTATTACACACGTAGTTTTCATTAAGAAACTGAACCGTGCGTTTACAGTCTGTAAGTTATAACTCTACTCTGTATTATGCAATTTTACTCTGTAATTTATTCATCTAGCTCTCCCCGCTCAATCTTGTCATGTACTACGCTAACTTTAGACTATAAACATGAAATACATGATAAAGTACCCAATTCTAAAGAAGCTCAACATATTTACGAGAGTTGAAACTTCGTTATCGACTTCTAATTTCTAAAGAGTTTCCTCTACGTTGCTTTGTCCTATACAAAGCAACGTAGAGGAAACTCTTTAGAAATTTATCAATAAAAAAAATGTAACACATTGTCGAGTTAGTTCTCAGCACCGGCCGGTGCCGTTATCTAAACAGTTCTCTCTAATTTAAGTGTTAATAAGAGCAAAATACTTTGTCGCAAACTTTGTAGACTTCTTATTCACAGGAAAAAGAAGTATATGCAATTTGCATGTTATTGTCCCACAAACATCTGAACGTACCAATCAGTAGTGTACTTGAAGGCACTGCCTGGATGTGGATAGTTAACAAATTCCTTGGAAATTCCTAAAGATTCAAAGGCATTATTTGCAATTTTGTACAATTTAATCACCCTCCGTTCTCGATACCCCAAAATTGTAAACCAAAGTTTTAGTTTGAAAATGAATTTAATAACAATTCGCCAAAGTATTTTGATGAAACTATTAAAATAGTTTCGGAATATTACATTCTATGATGGAGTAGCGTAGAATTAAAATTATACAATACATTTTTGTGATAGGACTATGAATAATGCATCGAGTTTTTGTCGGTTGTAAATTATACATATACTTAGGTCATTTAAATTCACAATTTCACGTTTTGGTTTTTCCGTGGAACAAGATTTTCCTTTCTATAATTAATGCAATAAGGACAACGTATTCGCAGAAAATGTTAACTATAGGTATCTGCTTTGTGAACTTAACTGTTGTTTTTAGTTCGTTGGACCTTGAAAGTTCATAAAATAGGAAAAGTAGTGTAGATCTCCAACACGCAACAGCGTGCAACACGGGCTTGTATGAAATATCTACAATTTAATTACCTACTCCGAGAACAATCACGATTGGGCAACTTATTTCTTAGCGTAGCGAAATCGCCTTAGTAAGGAAATTATCTTCTAAAAGTTTATTTTATGAGAGCACATACACCACCATGACCAAAGAAAATCCACAGAATCGACAATATTTTAAATGAAATAAGTTATTTTGATATTTAGCACGTGAAACTATTAAAGTATGCTTATAAACTGACAAATATGTTTATTATACGGCTCAAGTTCAAAGTCCAGTAGCCGTACGCTGTATACGAAACGACACAGTAAATCAACAAGGCCTTTCAAAAACGGTGATATTTTCTAAATAATTTCCTTAATGATGCATAAGCATGATGCGAAACGACCTCATAAAGCTATAATGGCTCCATGAACAACTAACTTTGACCGACAATATTTAGAAACTCGTTTTTTATCATTTTGTTAATTACTGAAAAGAAATTTTGTGATGAACATATTGTCTGACTTTTTTATTTGTAGGTCGTAATGACACAGCCTTAAAACCAAAGCCTAATCAAAGCTGAAATAAAATTAAAAATGTATACGTTGACAGGTGGACCCGAGATGTTTGAGTAAGGCCATACAAACAGTTTATTTCTGTTTCAAGAATTAGGTCACAATTATTTGCAGATGCAACATTGTCTTTTTAGAAAGATTTCACGCTGATATTACTGTGATAGATGTCTATAACACGAGAATCTGTCGGGTCATGACATGATTTATTATTGCGCCCGCGATCGGGGTCAATACAATATGCATATTATTATTTGTATATTCAGGAAAATCTTTCTATATTTCTTCTGGAAATATGAAATATATTTTATGTGCATACCTAAAAAACCGAGAATTTTATTACGCCGAGATAACAGTCAATGGAAAAGTAGAAACTGTGTAACAAAAGCTTACCCGTGGTAAATTGACGCTATTCACACAAGTAACGGTATGTTCATGTGTCTCGTAATACTAATAGGCTTAACCTAATCTTCAAACAAGACTATTGAAGCTCGGTATTCTTTAATGTTTTTATTGGAACACGATTTTAACGTTTGAAGAGTGAATGTAGAAATCTCTTACACATTCCTATTCATGACATCATTTTTCATAGCTATACATACCTACATACATTTATTTCGTGGCGTAGGTCAATTCCAAGTAGTTTGCGAAGTATAAACAGCTCATTTATACTTTGTGAATATCTAAGTGTCAGTTTGTATTTCCTTACCTGCCATCAAGTTGATGAGGCCCATTTTGCAGCACTACGTTGACCAGCGCTGGCTCGGCGAAGGTGACGAAGCCGAATCCCCTGGAGCGGCCAGACTCGCTGTTCTTCATAACTACGCAGTCGATCACATCGCCGTAGCGGGAGAAGTATCGTTGTAAATTCTCTTGAGATGTCTCCCAAGAAAGACCCCCGACGAACAGTTTTCTGGGTCAAAAGGATGCAATACAGATATTTTATAGAACTAGAAAAGTTAGTTTGCTATTTACTAGGCTGGCTTGTCCACTACCTGCCACTACCACTATTTTAGACATAAGGTGCAGATTTTAATGAGAGTTTCCTCGATGACGTGTCACCACGTGTCTTTTTGCGTGATTACGACTACTCATCATTGTACCACACGCTTTACAATTAAAACTTAAATATTCTCTATTGAAGACTATTTATTCGCTTGGTGGTCGTGGCCTTGCAGAATAATTAAGATCGAGTAATATTGTTGTTTTTTTACAAAAAAGGGCCAGCTGAAAACCATCTCAAAAATGATTGCGAGCCGCGAGAAAATAACATGGAAGCTGGAATTAAACTAAAGCATTGCGAAAGTGACTTTAGTAATGAATTTTAATGACCTTCAAGTCCTTGACAACGCGGACTCGGTCCGGCTGTGGAAACTGTTACGAACATATTCGGGAGACGGCTTTTAAGGCATTAAGAATTATGAATGAAATTTATTAAAATGTCCCTTTGTTTACTTATGAATATTTAACCCGACATAATCCCTTAACTTGTAGAAGTTTCGTAATAAAACAGTTCGTTCAAAAGACTTGTAGGAAAAAAAAGAAGCTTATTAAAAACAAAATGGTCGATGGTGGACCCAAAGGCGTTATCGTGCCGGAACGCTAGAACCCCCGGTTGTAACGCCACCTATCGAGTCAAATAGTCAAACTGATGTGTCTAAGAGGTGACTCAAACCCCATTTAGTTTTTAGGAAAATATTTATTCAGGTAAATGAAAATATTTCATTTCATGTGTGTTGTGATGTCATCACATTATTAGTTATTCATAAAATCTTTATCTTTACCTAGCTAAGTTCAATTATTGGATCCTAATAAAATAACTTGAAAAAAAAAAGAATAACAATAAAACAATTCTTCCGACTTTCGCAAACCATTTTGTCCTATTCCCTAAAATATTTTCAACAATTTATTGTTTATATTTTATAATTTTTATTGTTGACCATCTATCTTTGTGGCAGACTACCTTCTAAGCTAAGAAACACCTGTACCTCAGGAGGCAGTGCTTTGCCATTATTTTGATAACAAGTGTTACGGTTACAAAACAAACAAGATCAAAACATGCATTTCCAAGTTTTCAAAGAAACAATATATGTTTAATTACCAAATTTTACTAAATGTTTTGAAAACAATGAAATAAGAGAAAAGGATAGCTCAGAAACTATTTTAGTAAATTCAAGACCGCTTACCTGTCACTGCAATCACGTTCATTCATGTTTAGTGATTGACAAAAATTCTAATTTCAGTGTATGATAGGTGATAACTGGATTGAAATATTTAACAATTAAAATGTTGTATTTCAACTGTCAGTAACTTACTACAATATAAAAATGGCCTAAAAACACATTTTAGTGCTGCACTCTGTTGCTATCTACGTTAAATTAATACTAAAAGTCATTTAGTAAATGATAAGGACCGGTTTAGCACTTAACATCTACAATTGTTTTTAATGATGCAATTGGTAAACTATTCATTAAGAATGTATATTTATGTTTAATAGATACTGTGTTAGTAAAGTTCACTAGGGTAAAGTACTTAGATTAAACTGTATCCAAGGCTTCTATGTAACAGAAATTATTGTGAATGATGACTCAAATTATAATTTTTTGTACACAAAAATATACTCAATAAAGGCTACTATTGATGTAAGCATGCTAGGTGCAATTATATTAGCAAAAGCATCTTACAAAATGAACATGTGTACTTAACTTAAACCAAAAAGCATGTGCTCATGCTAAAACAACACATGTGCTTATCTTTCTGTGCTAAGCTAGCTCGAACAACTCAGTAAAACTCAGAAGTCAATATGGCCTTACAGATAGCTAACTGACAAAATGACTCACAATCTACATAAAATTCTCGAGTAAATATTAAAATAAATAAGTATGGAACTTTTTAATCAGTAATTTTATCTAATCAATGCTACACTACATTGTCATACAGTTGTCATATTGAATGTTTAGCAAAAATCAGCCTCTAGACATAACTAATAGTTATAATTTAGAGTTGACTATGCACATTTACCAAGATTGGTGAAAGTACCATTCACTTCTCTTGGGTCATAGTTCTACTTGTAATTGTTGCTATATAGCAGATTTTGGCTCACTTATTCTTTTTAATTACACATTTTACTTTCTTTTACTCATTCATTTGCATAGATCACTTCCAAAATTGCATGTTAAGCAACCATAGTCAAGTGAAGAGCCAGGAAATAATTACTTGGAAAGTTTATGACTACAATTTCATTGTTATTTAATAACAACACTTTTACTCAAACAACTAACTTTTTCTTGTCTAAAACTTTAGTTACAGTGTATTAGCTCAGTCATGTGTTGAGCTTGCAATTTGCTAGGATGCATCACAGACTTGTCCCATGAGCATGCTTGTAATGGCCACTGTTTTTTGTGTTTGGGCGTCTATGGCCACCAACACAAGCGGGGGCCGGGATTTTGCGGGAAATAATAATCATTAGAGCAAGCATCGAGGAAAACTGTTTAGGAACATATTTTAACGACGCAAGTAACCATATGCAAATGAATCAGCACGTTTCGCGTCTTGTAGGTAAATGAGATCGCGCTACGCGGCACTTCGAACATTGATCTAATAACCTCATTTAACAACTCACAACTCTAAAATACCATATTTTTATAAAATATGACGCTTGCCATACCCTAGCGCGAAATCACCGATAAGAGAAAGCAACGATTAGTCACAGAAAGGTTAATTTTACAAATTGCGACGTTTCCACATCAACAGCTTCTGTAGTTGAAGTACAGTTATATAAACTACTTCTACATTAATTTTGGCAATGTAATGCAATCACAATCAGAGAAAATTTAACATGGGAAAGTAATAGCTGCCATGATCGTACCACGCAAGTCGCACGGCGAGGCTTGGGGTCGGTGCCCGCTAGCCGGTATAAAGTAAAAGGCTAATTGACATTTTACTGCTTATAACTATGTCATTTTACGAGAATTGACACCTGGTAATGAAATCACGACAAATATCATACTTTTAGCTAACAAAGTTGAGTACGTAACGCTACCTCACAAGCCCTGCTGGCTATCCGTGAAATGCGACACACCAAGCGAACATGCCAGTTTGACCTATTATAGTTGGCACGTCGTGGACAGCCTTAAACCAAACCAAAAATAGATGAAAACAAACTCACCCCTTCTCGTCATCGTCCATGTCTGGATTCATACGCATAACTTATACTAATTAAAAATAATGGTTGGCACCGGTATTTTTACAACCAAACCACACAAGCACAGACCCACACGAATGATTATGGCGGACCAACCACTTCCGCTTTCTTAAAAAAAAGTCATGGAAAGGAGAAGTAGTCAAAACAAAAACTTCTTAACACGAAACCTCTAATCAATAGACTAAAGTAAAGAATATTTGTAATAATATTGTTAAAATATAATGTTATATTTTATGCTATACATGTAGTCACTACAATGACCCAAATGAAATGAAGGAATATTTATAAAAGGATGCAACGCCATCAGAAATAGTGAAACTATGTGTTGACCGCCAGGTGGCAGCACCACAAAAAGTATTGCCACGTCAAATATAGTATCAAAAATTCGTTTTATTTTTTATTTATTACCTTTTTTAGAAATATTTTGTAATCGTACAAAATAATAATTACTATACATGGTTCATACTTCCGTATTATTGCAATCGCCGGCAAATCGCAGTCCACTAGTGGACCTGGGTCTGTGGCTGTCGACGCTGCTGCCCGGAGATAGCTATACTCGGCATTATAGATAATAATAACAACAAATAACTACACATCAATTAGTCCTAATAAGTGTTAAGAAAACGTAGTCAGGCTGCAGTGTGAGTCGTCGTCGGTGTCGGCTGAGCTAGAGGGGTGCGATAGAGCATGCGGTACGTACCGTAGCTGCCGTAGCCCTGCGCGGGCGGCTGCGTGTGCTGCGTGTAGTTGTTGGTGGCGGGCCAGGCGGGCGCGTGCGGCGGCGCCTGCGGGGCCGGTGGCGCGCCCCAACCCTGGTAGTTGCCCGGCCCGGCACCCGCGCCTGCCGCGCCGTATCCCGCGTACGAAGCGTTACCCGCGGATGTACCCCAGCCTTGGTACCTACACAATCGTTCGTACATTACATTTAGTTTCTTTATTTAAAACGCACGGCGTCCATATTTATTTCCTATGGTAATGATGACCTTATGGAAAGATTAATCTATACAAATATAAGATCATTGCTTCCGAACAAAGCAATAAAACGAGAAATAGTACAGAATCCCAGAGGGTCAATTTGAATAAGCCATTGAAATAATACATAAGACATGGTTATAAAAAGAAACTAGTTCTGACCCCTGCATGATGTTGGGGCCAGCCATAGGCATGTTGATGGGTGGGCCACCCATCTGGCCGTTATGGCCCTGGATCATGTTGATGGGCGCGGCTGCCGGTGGGCCCCACTGGCCAGCTTGGGGAGCGTCGCCAGGCGCACTCAGGGCTCCGCCGCCCATTCCACTTGCACCGGACCCCAACTTGCCAGACCCATCACGTGGTTCGGCGCGCTTGATCTCCACCTGCGTACATATACAACTCATCCGTTAAACTATGTCTACTTTCCGATCAAATAGGTACATTTCAATTTTGTTTAGCAAAATTTTATATCATTCGAAACGTCAACAGTTAGTTGTATATTTATTTGCCCATGACCTAAATGTGTGTGGACCTTGCGAAACCAATCTAAAGATTACGTTTGTGTTAATTTACAGTCATCAGTAATATTTCTATGATGAAAAGAATACGCAAATATAACTACAACATAATATTTTTGTAAATGCAAGCAATAAGTTACACGTTTCTTAAATTCCAGCAGTCGTTCACCCGGACAAGATAAAACATGCGTCACACGTACGTTATTACATGATGACACATATAGAAATATAACTACTGTTGCTACGTAGGAGTTGAGTGTCAATATAGTTTACCTGTTATACTAGTAAGAATTTGTACAAAATATTTTGATGTTTAACAACATTATTTTATCACATTCATGGTAAGAAATAAACTAATTCAAGTGAAACTCCCTTGTCGTGTTAAAGTATATCTGTCGTATAATCTATAATCCAATAACTTAAAAATTACTACAAACAACTAAAACGAAAACAAGACATGACAAAAAATCTTTTGTTTTTATTCACAAACTCGAAGAATCCCAGTGATAGTTTGTTTCACGAACATTGCTACGAAAATATTTGGCAAACAACTGATGTTTTCAAAGAACGTACAAAAATAGTTACATTACCTGTTTTCCATTGAGGTTGATGAAATGCTCTTGAGTGACCCTCTCAACAGAAATCTCGTCCTCGAAAGACAGGAATCCAAAGCCTAGAACAATCGATGTCATATTCATATTTTGAAAAGATGTCAAAGTTGGGAAACACCAACAACACATTTACTAAATCACATACATGTTCTTGAAATACATAGATAAATAATATAATAATATGTAACGAAGAAACATCAAGTTACAGCCTAGCGTAATACAGCGGTGAATAGCTCTCCATGTTTATGTAAAGAATGTTATTTTGTCAACGTTTTCATAACAGCGATGTAGAGCCCGTTCCTTTCTTTCCTCGTTTTATGAAGCAATTTTCTCATAATGAAGCGAACTAATAAAAAAATGTGTTCGGCCCAGTGATGTCCACAACCCTCAGCTCGCAACCGGTCGCACAAATTACACAAGTCGTAAATTGTTTGATAAAGTCGCCCCGAAGGGTGACACCTTTCACTGAGCTCACGATTGAGGTCGTATCATTTCGATTGCGTTAACCCTAGCTCGTGTTACTGTTTGGAAAGTGAAACGCTTTTTCTTTGGCAAAATCGTTGAAGTCTGATCTGCTATATTTTAACTTAAGTTGGTACTATGCTAAGAAATTGCGTTACAGTATTTAAAACTTTGTGTGTGCATGTAAACTGCATGTTTGACCTATCAAGAGAAATCGAAAGACGTAAATTGTAACTTGTCGCAAACCTTGTAGACTCCCTTGCTCATAGGAACAAAGAGTATATGCTAATTTGCGTGTTAATCTCCCACGAACACTTGAACGCACCGATAGTAGCAACTAACGGCGCTGCCTGGATGTGGGATACTAAATATTACATACTAGTTTTTAAATACATAATATATAAATATTATACAGAAACTCGTTCTGTAAGCAGGAGAATAAATCGTAAAATAATTTGTCAAACACAACATTAAATGCTATCAATACAACAGACTAGTTTAAAATACACATTATTCAAATCACTATTAAATTAATATAATTTAAGACATCCAGTCAGTCTGCGTTTTTATCAAGTGACAATAATAACTTCCATTGCCAGTTAGTTAGTGCGATGAAGTAATATGTTTTATTTTAAACTAGGTTTTCATCAGACTTCCCTCATAATGCGGCCCTTGAGACCTGGCAATGCCAGTATCATTATAGCTCCCAAACATTAATAAAATTAACTGATTTGCATAATGTGGTTTACCGGCGTTATGCACATATGTCCTCTCACCTCGACAGCAAGCTGCGATGAACAAGCAATACATGAAACTCTTCTGTCTCAACACTTACGTCTACAAGATTCAAGGTGATGTGAGTTAGACTTACCTCTGGATTTCTTCTTTTCCTGGTCGTACATGATGACCACTTCCATGACCTTGCCATAGCGGCCGAAGAACACCCGAAGATCGGTCTCGGTTACGTTAGATGGAAGTCCTCCCAAGAACACCTTGGGGTAACCGCCACCGCGCTTCGGCTTCTGCAGCGTGCGAGGATTGCACGGCTTCGGGTCGATGGTTCTGGTAAACATTCAATCATCTTTGAAACCCGTCTGCATTTATAAATAATAAAAATCATCAAAATAGCTTTCACATAGCCGCCATCTTGTCATCTTTGATTCCATGGCGGCCATTTTGTGACATGACGACAAAGTTGTATTTAGTTTTTTTAGTATGAATAGTTTTTATCTAAGTAATTTCATTATTTCGGATAGTTACATTTATGAATATAAATTTTATCCACAATATTTATTTATGTTTAATAAACTAAAGTGATAAGTAATGAGGTCAACACTTTTTATTGGTTCCAAGAAGAAGACAAGTTGTACATAAATCTAGACACTTCAAACATAATCGATGTTCACAAAATTATGAAATCTGTACTAAAGAGAGTAATAACTGTATGTATTGTGCAATCTGCATAATAAACAACTACTTCCTGTTCCGTACCATCTCCAATTACTAAATTATTTCTTCCTACGCGACTATAATTACCTAATGAAGTTTTACTGCAAGTTATAAAATAACCATCATAATCTACGAAATTCCGAAGGATTTCTTTTTTGTAAAATTACAGCATTTTTTCTGGGCGACCTATTCTTCGAACAGAATCCCTTCGTTATAATTTTACGAGACACCGAGTATTGGATGGCCAGTAATTCCTTTATCCGGGGATCACGAGGCTTTGCTTAGGATGAAATCCAGGAGCGCATTTGTAACAACACGCCAAGCGAATTACGGGTGTGGCCGCATTTGACCTGTGAACACGTGTAGCGGTAGGGGTGCGTGATATGTATTCTTAGATTCTAAGGATAGTTTTAAATAACTATGTCCGTATAACGGTTATGAATAAAATAAAATGATGGTGCATCGACTAAAACTCCTATTATTGCAAATGACCCCGATTTGAAATACATAAAAGTCAATGTCGTTGGCAACTGTTGAATGTATAATTTATTTAATGCAGGTGATTAGTGATTGACAACTCTTGGAAAACATCTATGGAATTTCAAACTACAATAAAATAACAATCACCGTTATATAATGTTGCAAAATAAATGGAAATTCCCCATTATGTAAGTTATTTTTGTGGAATAGCGAATGAGACTTTGGAATTCAGATCAAATCAATGAGCGAATGTACTACGTGAAGTAGATCTGTGCGAGTTTGTTGCATTGAAGTCATGCGGTATCGCTATTGTATGCAGGGTACCGCTTCTTTCTAGTGCCAATTGAATCCTATCCGTCTTCGTTTCCCAGTGAACCCGCTTAAGTGGTTGTACTGGTTGTGCTAGATTCATGTATTCTGTCTTATATTTGCATATTTAAAATACATGGTTTATAGATAAATGCAGTTAATTCTATTTTCGGTTTTCGAAACTTGTTGTTCTCGTGTGTTGAATAATTTCAAGTTTGTTACCCTCTGCCGAGTACGACGCCTAATATTTAATCAGATGTGAAAACTTTTAATTAAGATACGAACAATATTACATGTGATAGTTACGAATTCTTTTCAAGTAATCTTAATAGAGTTAAACTAAGAGTAACAATAGCTTAATTTGTACAGAACAATCATACATTTTAATGTGTAGAAATAAGCTATAAAAACTTAATTCCACTTCTATATTTGTTTATTTATTACACACGTAGTTTTCATTAAGAAACTGAACCGTGCGTTTACAGTCTGTAAGTTATAACTCTACTCTGTATTATGCAATTTTACTCTGTAATTTATTCATCTAGCTCTCCCCGCTCAATCTTGTCATGTACTACGCTAACTTTAGACTATAAACATGAAATACAAATAGATGATAAAGTACCCAATTCTAAAGAAGCTCAACATATTTACGAGAGTTGAAACTTCGTTATCGACTTCTGATTTCTAAAGAGTTTCCTCTACGTTGCTTTGTATAGGTATCAATAAAAAAAAAAATTAACACATTGTCGAGTTAGATCTCAGCACCGGCCGGTGCCGTTATCTAAACAGTTCTTTCTAATTTAAGTGTTAATAAGAGCAAAATACTTTGTCGCAAACTTTGTAGACTTCTTATTCACAGGAAAAAGAAGTATATGCAATTTGCATGTTATTGTCCCACAAACATCTGAACGTACCAATCAGTAGTGTACTTGAAGGCACTGCCTGGATGTGGATAGTTAACAAATTCCTTGGAAATTCCTAAAGATTCAAAGGCATTATTTGCAATTTTGTACAATTTAATCACCCTCCGCGCTCGATACCCCAAAATTGTAAAGCTAAACCAAAGTTTTAGTTTGAAAATGAATTTAATAACAATTCGCCAAAGTATTTTGATGAAACTATTAAAATAGTTTCGGAATATTACATTCTATGATGGAGTAGCGTAGAATTAAAATTATACAATACATTTTTGTGATAGGACTATGAATAATGCATCGAGTTTTTGTCGGTTGTAAATTATACATATACTTAGGTCATTTAAATTCACAATTTCACGTTTTGGTTTTTCCGTGGAACAAGATTTTCCTTTCTATAATTAATGCAATAAGGACAACGTATTCGCAGAAAATGTTAACTATAGGTATCTGCTTTGTGAACTTAACTGTTGTTTTTAGTTCGTTGGACCTTGAAAGTTCATAAAATAGGAAAAGTAGTGTAGATCTCCAACACGCAACAGCGTGCAACACGGGCTTGTATGAAATATCTACAATTTAATTACCTACTCCGAGAACAATCACGATTGGGCAACTTATTTCTTAGCGTAGCGAAATCGCCTTAGTAAGGAAATTATCTTCTAAAAGTTTATTTTATGAGAGCACGTACACCATGACCAAAGAAAATCCACAGAATCGACAATATTTTAAATGAAATAAGTTATTTTGATATTTAGCACGTGAAACTATTAAAGTATGCTTATAAACTGACAAATATGTTTATTATACGGCTCAAGTTCAAAGTCCAGTAGCCGTACGCTGTATACGAAACGACACAGTAAATCAACAAGGCCTTTCAAAAACGGTGATATTTTCTAAATAATTTCCTTAATGATGCATAAGCATGATGCGAAACGACCTCATAAAGCTATAATGGCTCCATGAACAACTAACTTTGACCGACAATATTTAGAAACTCGTTTTTTATCATTTTGTTAATTACTGAAAAGAAATTTTGTGATGAACATATTGTCTGACTTTTTTATTTGTAGGTCGTAATGACACAGCCTTAAAACCAAAGCCTAATCAAAGCTGAAATAAAATTAAAAATGTATACGTTGACAGGTGGACCCGAGATGTTTGAGTAAGGCCATACAAACAGTTTATTTCTGTTTCAAGAATTAGGTCACAATTATTTGCAGATGCAACATTGTCTTTTTAGAAAGATTTCACGCTGATATTACTGTGATAGATGTCTATAACACGAGAATCTGTCGGGTCATGACATGATTTATTATTGCGCCCGCGATCGGGGTCAATACAATATGCATATTATTATTTGTATATTCAGGAAAATCTTTCTATATTTCTTCTGGAAATATGAAATATATTTTATGTGCATACCTAAAAAACCGAGAATTTTATTACGCCGAGATAACAGTCAATGGAAAAGTAGAAACTGTGTAACAAAAGCTTACCCGTGGTAAATTGACGCTATTCACACAAGTAACGGTATGTTCATGTGTCTCGTAATACTAATAGGCTTAACCTAATCTTCAAACAAGACTATTGAAGCTCGGTATTCTTTAATGTTTTTATTGGAACACGATTTTAACGTTTGAAGAGTGAATGTAGAAATCTCTTACACATTCCTATTCATGACATCATTTTTCATAGCTATACATACCTACATACATTTATTTCGTGGCGTAGGTCAATTCCAAGTAGTTTGCGAAGTATAAACAGCTCATTTATACTTTGTGAATATCTAAGTGTCAGTTTGTATTTCCTTACCTGCCATCAAGTTGATGAGGCCCATTTTGCAGCACTACGTTGACCAGCGCTGGCTCGGCGAAGGTGACGAAGCCGAATCCCCTGGAGCGGCCAGACTCGCTGTTCTTCATAACTACGCAGTCGATCACATCGCCGTAGCGGGAGAAGTATCGTTGTAAATTCTCTTGAGATGTCTCCCAAGAAAGACCCCCGACGAACAGTTTTCTGGGTCAAAAGGATGCAATACAGATATTTTATAGAACTAGAAAAGTTAGTTTGCTATTTACTAGGCTGGCTTGTCCACTACCTGCCACTACCACTATTTTAGACATAAGGTGCAGATTTTAATGAGAGTTTCCTCGATGACGTGTCACCACGTGTCTTTTTGCGTGATTACGACTACTCATCATTGTACCACACGCTTTACAATTAAAACTTAAATATTCTCTATTGAAGACTATTTATTCGCTTGGTGGTCGTGGCCTTGCAGAATAATTAAGATCGAGTAATATTGTTGTTTTTTTACAAAAAAGGGCCAGCTGAAAACCATCTCAAAAATGATTGCGAGCCGCGAGAAAATAACATGGAAGCTGGAATTAAACTAAAGCATTGCGAAAGTGACTTTAGTAATGAATTTTAATGACCTTCAAGTCCTTGACAACGCGGACTCGGTCCGGCTGTGGAAACTGTTACGAACATATTCGGGAGACGGCTTTTAAGGCATTAAGAATTATGAATGAAATTTATTAAAATGTCCCTTTGTTTACTTATGAATATTTAACCCGACATAATCCCTTAACTTGTAGAAGTTTCGTAATAAAACAGTTCGTTCAAAAGACTTGTAGGAAAAAAAAGAAGCTTATTAAAAACAAAATGGTCGATGGTGGACCCAAAGGCGTTATCGTGCCGGAACGCTAGAACCCCCGGTTGTAACGCCACCTATCGAGTCAAATAGTCAAACTGATGTGTCTAAGAGGTGACTCAAACCCCATTTAGTTTTTAGGAAAATATTTATTCAGGTAAATGAAAATATTTCATTTCATGTGTGTTGTGATGTCATCACATTATTAGTTATTCATAAAATCTTTATCTTTACCTAGCTAAGTTCAATTATTGGATCCTAATAAAATAACTTGAAAAAAAAAAACTAATAACAATAAAACAATTCTTCCGACTTTCGCAAACCATTTTGTCCTATTCCCTAAAATATTTTCAACAATTTATTGTTTATATTTTATAATTTTTATTGTTGAACCATCTATCTTTGTGGCAGACTACCTTCTAAACTAAGAAACACCTGTACCTCAGGAGGCAGTGCTTTGCCATTATTTTGATAACAAGTGTTACGGTTACAAAACAAACAAGATCAAAACATGCATTTCCAAGTTTTCAAAGAAACAATATATGTTTAATTACCAAATTTTACTAAATGTTTTGAAAACAATGAAATAAGAGAAAAGGATAGCTCAGAAACTATTTTAGTAAATTCAAGACCGCTTACCTGTCACTGCAATCACGTTCATTCATGTTTAGTGATTGACAAAAATTCTAATTTCAGTGTATGATAGGTGATAACTGGATTGAAATATTTAACAATTAAAATGTTGTATTTCAACTGTCAGTAACTTACTACAATATAAAAATGGCCTAAAAACACATTTTAGTGCTGCACTCTGTTGCTATCTACGTTAAATTAATACTAAAAGTCATTTAGTAAATGATAAGGACCGGTTTAGCACTTAACATCTACAATTGTTTTTAATGATGCAATTGGTAAACTATTCATTAAGAATGTATATTTATGTTTAATAGATACTGTGTTAGTAAAGTTCACTAGGGTAAAGTACTTAGATTAAACTGTATCCAAGGCTTCTATGTAACAGAAGTTATTGTGAATGATGACTCAAATTGTATTTTTTGTACACAAAAATATACTCAATAAAGGCTACTATTGATGTAAGCATGCTAGGTGCAATTATATTAGCAAAAGCATCTTACAAAATGAACATGTGTACTTAACTTAAACCAAAAAGCATGTGCTCATGCTAAAACAACACATGTGCTTATCTTTCTGTGCTAAGCTAGCTCGAACAACTCAGTAAAACTCAGAAGTCAATATGGCCTTACAGATAGCTAACTGACAAAATGACTCACAATCTACATAAAATTCTCGAGTAAATATTAAAATAAATAAGTATGGAACTTTTTAATCAGTAATTTTATCTAATCAATGCTACACTACATTGTCATACAGTTGTCATATTGAATGTTTAGCAAAAATCAGCCTCTAGACATAACTAATAGTTATAATTTAGAGTTGACTATGCACATTTACCAAGATTGGTGAAAGTACCATTCACTTCTCTTGGGTCATAGTTCTACTTGTAATTGTTGCTATATAGCAGATTTTGGCTCACTTATTCTTTTTAATTACACATTTTACTTTCTTTTACTCATTCATTTGCATAGATCACTTCCAAAATTGCATGTTAAGCAACCATAGTCAAGTGAAGAGCCAGGAAATAATTACTTGGAAAGTTTATGACTACAATTTCATTGTTATTTAATAACAACACTTTTACTCAAACAACTAACTTTTTCTTGTCTAAAACTTTAGTTACAGTGTATTAGCTCAGTCATGTGTTGAGCTTGCAATTTGCTAGGATGCATCACAGACTTGTCCCATGAGCATGCTTGTAATGGCCACTGTTTTTTGTGTTTGGGCGTCTATGGCCACCAACACAAGCGGGGGCCGGGATTTTGCGGGAAATAATAATCATTAGAGCAAGCATCGAGGAAAACTGTTTAGGAACATATTTTAACGACGCAAGTAACCATATGCAAATGAATCAGCACGTTTCGCGTCTTGTAGGTAAATGAGATCGCGCTACGCGGCACTTCGAACATTGATCTAATAACCTCATTTAACAACTCACAACTCGAAAATACCATATTTTTATAAAATATGACGCTTGCCATACCCTAGCGCGAAATCACCGATAAGAGAAAGCAACGATTAGTCACAGAAAGGTTAATTTTACAAATTGCGACGTTTCCACATCAACAGCTTCTGTAGTTGAAGTACAGTTATATAAACTACTTCTACATTAATTTTGGCAATGTAATGCAATCACAATCAGAGAAAATTTAACATGGGAAAGTAATAGCTGCCATGATCGTACCACGCAAGTCGCACGGCGAGGCTTGGGGTCGGTGCCCGCTAGCCGGTATAAAGTAAAAGGCTAATTGACATTTTACTGCTTATAACTATGTCATTTTACGAGAATTGACACCTGGTAATGAAATCACGACAAATATCATACTTTTAGCTAACAAAGTTGAGTACGTAACGCTACCTCACAAGCCCTGCTGGCTATCCGTGAAATGCGACACACCAAGCGAACATGCCAGTTTGACCTATTATAGTTGGCACGTCGTGGACAGCCTTAAACCAAACCAAAAATAGATGAAAACAAACTCACCCCTTCTCGTCATCGTCCATGTCTGGATTCATACGCATAACTTATACTAATTAAAAATAATGGTTGGCACCGGTATTTTTACAACCAAACCACACAAGCACAGACCCACACGAATGATTATGGCGGACCAACCACTTCCGCTTTCTTAAAAAAAAGTCATGGAAAGGAGAAGTAGTCAAAACAAAAACTTCTTAACACGAAACCTCTAATCAATAGACTAAAGTAAAGAATATTTGTAATAATATTGTTAAAATATAATGTTATATTTTATGCTATACATGTAGTCACTACAATGACCCAAATGAAATGAAGGAATATTTATAAAAGGATGCAACGCCATCAGAAATAGTGAAACTATGTGTTGACCGCCAGGTGGCAGCACCACAAAAAGTATTGCCACGTCAAATATAGTATCAAAAATTCGTTTTATTTTTTATTTATTACCTTTTTTAGAAATATTTTGTAATCGTATAAAATATTTATTACTATACATGTTCAAACTTTAAAACCCAAGAAAATATGTTTTAAAATAATGCGTCTCACAGCAACGCCATCTGTTTTTCTTTCTGAAACTTTATGAAACACTGGCTAGTTAAAAAAAAGGGTAGAAAAAATATTTAGTTTTTATTTTGTAAATCTATACAAAAAAAGTATAGTGATTAAAGGAGGTCTCTAGTCCCTACTCATATTCCTTTAGTCCCTAGATTTTGCTTTATTTGGGAAATGTATTTTCTTTTTCATTATTGTATATAATAATCATGTGGCATGTATAATTATGTAGATATCTTTTTCAAATTTCATAGAACACTAAAACCTAGTTTATAAACAAAAACCTTGTTAATACAAAAATAATTTATTTTGATAATTCTTACTTTAAATAATTTAATAATACATAATAAGTAATGGCAATAAGTAAAAATGCTAAAAAATGTGTCTTAAATTAATAGTCAAACTTACAAATGTATTCAATTGATTTATTTCATTTATTTAAAATCGTAATGTAAAACGGGTGCTGTCGCCACTATGACTGACATATCTTCCTGTAGAGAAGTGTGGAATGGAAAAATAACTTGAATCTGAAATAAAAAATAAATACGTCATTAATTATTCGAAAAATATTAACTTTCCCAAAAAATATTGAAATGTTGTATGAAATCACGGTTTTGTGATTTTATTAAGCCATGATTTCGTAAGTCCACTCCACTCCTAAACAAATTCACCTGATTTATGTTTTTATTTTATTATGCACTTAGTACCTACTTTTAGAGATTAGTCTTATGTCTCTATGTCAAGGTACTTATATTAAAATTGTGTCTAATATTTTTTTTTCTGGGACTGTGAGTATTATTTCTTATATTCCAAAATATCAAATATAAGATTATTATTCATAAGTATATTAAATGGCCAAATATATCTTTTTGATACCTGGTAGGTAGGAAAGTACAATCGAAGTTAGAAGTTGATTAGAAAAGGTCAATGTGTTAGGTAGGTAGACTTGCGACAATTAACCGTGTATGTAGTTGGTATGTATGTAAAAATTATACATTAATGAATAACCCACCCTAAAAATATACGATATGTGGACCATGGGATCCTCAATATCCATAGTAGAAGGTATAATATGAGGGATCTCCATATTGAAGAAACATAGCTCAGCTATATTTAGAGAAAACTTTCTGTATTCTGCCTTGCACATTTTTCTCTCCTCATCAGCATAACCTGAATGCACGCTGTATTTTATTTTCTGGAAGCAAAAAACACTGATAAATTAGCTACTCCTATCGAGTAAGTTAAGTTTATAGGTATACAGAGTAATTGTATGATTATTTTTTTATTATGTACTTACCTGAATTAACGATATGACGATTTTTCGAATTTTTACTTTTTTCTCATTAACTAATGTTACTTCAAAGGGAATAGTTTGCCTAGGAGCAAAAGCCCTGTAGGTTTTAATGCAAATCGTAAATTTTCCAGAATTCCTAAACGTTTTATGAAATTCGTTGAATGTCGGCATCTGAAGAAAGAAATTAGGTAGGTATATGAGTTGAGTACCTACTCTGACTTTGAAGATTCTCTAACAATTTTGTTTCAAAATACCCACCAAATATTCTTCCATGTGGTTTATATTAACATTTGCAAATACATTGAATGTTGCTAATTTTCTGAGTTTGTAAGCTGGCTTACTTTGTATTTTTACTGTGTAAGTTATTTTGGCAACAGAACTATCAAATGTTGACGGTAAATCTGGAGGTAATGCGAAGTGAAATGGATAATGGTGAATGCCGGCCGGCAGCACGCTCCCTGTAAAAAAACATCATTTTACGTTATTTAAAATATCATATTTAGCCAAAAAGACTTACACTCATTTCATGTTCTAAAACTACAAAATTATAATCATCTGTTATAATAATACTATGATTCTAATGTCGTCATCACTCCACTTGCTGTTAAATTATTGCCATGTGGTATTTTTAGGTAGGTAGGTAGTCACAAGTAGGGTAGTGTAACAATAGACGGGTTGGCAAAGCAGGTAAATGGTTGGCAATGGCAGCCCCAACCCAAAACGACAAAAAATATAACAAAGTAACAGTAGAAATTGTTATTCTTTTACTATATTCACGTTGTCGTTATCATAGACCCAAATGATTGTAAGGAGTACGTAACTATTGTAAAACGCTATTCAAGATAAATATTTAAATTATATTCTTTATTATTCTAATGAGTTTTAAAAGAATCTAAGAGTTTTTTTTTAGTGATATGATTACTTACCAACGCTCAAATCCCTGAAAATATCAGTCATTAGCAAGCTAAGAACTTTTTTCTTTTCCGAATAAATTTTTATGTACGGCATTGTAGGCATAGGTCTGGTCCACTGGGCTTTACATAATCCCGTTACTTTTAAATCAATGCCTAAAAATAACAAATGTTTAAAATCATGGATAGTACCTATTTAAAAAGAATCTGTCAAACATTATTATTACGAGTACAGCTTCACAAAACAGACATAAATTAAGTAGTGGAAGAATTACTTTGAAATTTTTGTTCATTCTTCAATTCCAAAATAACAGTTCCAGTCACGATATCACCCGCATAAAAACTGCCCGTGGAATCACTATTAAAGTTTATAGTACATGCCATCGCAAATGTAAATATAATACAATATTGCGTTCACAACAAAAATAACTTAGCCACTCCGCCTTCTTCATAATACATAATTATTGCTATCGGCAGCTTGATAACCCCGATATGTATTAGATAACAATGATGACAGATGATAAGAGCTCGTAAATTGGTGGCGATTAATTAGCTTGAGTGGTAACAAATTGATTATATTTTAAACTTGATGATATAATATACACTGTGTACATATACCTTATTTAAGTATTGATGATGATAAACTGTCTATGTACATAATATGTAAGTAGGATTATAAATTCACGCGTCGATCACATGGGGGCGGGCAGAAATTATTTTTTGTAATAAATGAGTTTCTTAATGATATAAGAAAAAATATTGTGTATTTAACCTAATTTCATAATTATTTAGTCGTTAAGTGGCATTAAAATCTCGTAGGTAATGATATTAAAACACATTATGGTTAAAATACATGAAGAAAATTTTTAAAGGTCACTTTTTTCTCTACAAATTATAAGGCCAAACAAAAACATAGTGATACTAATTAATGTTGTATTTTTTTTTGTTCATTGAACGCAACCGAGTATTTTGTGTTTATTGCATCGATTTATGTCTTCGTTTCCGAACGATAAATTATGAAGTTTGACATTGACAGTCAGATGACATTCCGTAGTATTGAAAATCGGAATTTCTTTCGTGGTGATTTTTCCGATCGGTACCCCTATACTTATTATACTCTCTGGATCGGTTCTTCGGCATGATTCGCCAAATAACTGTTCGATCGTTTTGTTTAGTTGTGCATTGAGTGTTTTCTTAAACAAATATATGTAAAAAGCGTGTTTTTCACTAATTTCTTTCGATTAATGCGTTGTAAAGTGAATTGTGATAGGTTATGTTATGCCCTTTGACTTTTCAGGGTGAAAAGTGAGTTTGTTTGATTTATTTTGTTATAATTATACTTATCCCGTACCTTAGTCCAGATTTTGTTCATTGGTAATGTAAATCATTGAAATACTATGCGGAGAATTGACAGCGCTACGTTTTTGTGTCTGTTTTTGCAAACGTTTTGATTACACAAATCATGTTTCGGTTTTTCTGCAAACTTGATGTCTGTGACCTCATTTACGTCATAAACATATAAGTTTAGGTAAATGGTTTACTCAGCTACTATTATTTAACAAGCTGAAATAGTATTATACCATATTATTTGTATTTTATGTCTTATAGATGGCATAGTATCAAATATTTATGTACTAGGGATATAGAGACACATACCCTGTTTTAGAGGAATCTATAGATCTTTAGTAAAAGGAATATGAATTACTTAATAATACAAATGAATTGCCCCAAGTTATTTACTCTTGTTTTTGCATCATCACCAACAATCATTTGGGTGTAATTATTGCCAGTATGGCTAGGTAATGTTTAATGTTTTAGTCAAAATAATTGTAGTTGATATTGTTGTAAACATTTCTTGTCAGCTGCATGATGATTTTCTTAATATTAAAAGTCTAATTTTGTGACTATTATAGTACCTACAGCTCATATTACCTACATAGATAATGTATACTTATTTTCATTTATGACATCAGAAGATTTGACTTTATGGTACATATTAATTGATATCTAATGCTTATAATAATCATAACTATTTTATTTCTAATCATACACATATTCAGACATCACATTCCAGTTCACATTCAATACTAATCTGTTGTGTTGTTTGTTAAACAAACATCAGCTGTTGTATGTGTAATCAATATAGTATTATTGTGTTTATTGTACCTATTTATCTATGTATGTAACACATAGGCATCTCCATCCTTGATATTCATCATCCTCTTTTACTGAAACCTATCATAATATCAGTGGTTGAAAGGCATCATTAATTGATCTAAGCATAATTTTATTAATTTGTATATTTATTTAGAATCACCTAATTATTCTACATCAAATGATTGTATGTAACTCAATATTGCAATCAAATCTTAGGTCAATTAGCCTCTCAACTGTTATTACTATACTATACTATACAAAAGTTACTTGAGGTCAGTATAGTATGCCTTGATTCATTTTCCTCTATCAGACAGGTACACTACTAGTTTTGATACCAGCTTTTTCCATGTAGGTCCAAATGAAGAAATAAAACACTTTTTTAATTCTTCAATTTTAGTATAATAATTCCATAAACTGCCCCATTATACAATATTCTATTTTCTTAAAGGTAATCACCACAACAATGGACCCAAACATTTACGCACTGGTCCTTGACACCTTAAACCGTGCCACCAGCCAGGACACGGAGGTTTTGAAACCGGCTGAAAAGAAATTACAAGAATGGGAGGTGGAACCTGGCTTCTATTCTGTACTCCTAGTAAGTGCTAATAAATCTTCCTTCCCATACACTTGAACCTATCTACATGTGAAGCAGAATACCAGTCTGACAAATTGCTGTCAAAAATATGTGATAACTTGTTTAGTTAGTTGTTTTTATAAAATGTATTCTAATGTCCGAGGGTAAGTTTAAGTTGATCGGCCAAATTAAAAGTACCCGTAACTGCATGAAAAGACTGATAACTGTTCCTTAGTCTCTGTCTACGTTCATTGGAAACAGGCGTGAGTTTATGTATGTATGTAGGTATTTTAGTTGGTAATTGTTTTTTGAGATTTGCAGCTCTCAAAGATCTTCTTTAAGAGACAATTTCTGTAGTTTTTGTTTGTTTTTGTAATTCTTATTAACATAATGTCATCAATCTCATAATATTAAAATTATTTTCCTCTAGTATCACAAACTGCACATATCACCAAGATACTCTTCTTTACAGAATGTCCTGTCAAACCACTCTATAGACGGAAACGTCCGGTGGTTGGCAGTGATGTGTTTCAAGAATGGTGTCGACCGATATTGGAGGAAGACTGCTCCTAATGCCATCACAGAGGAAGAGAAGCTAAAGTTGAGGCAAGGTCTCCTCACGACAAATATCCTGAGTGAACCTGTGGCTCAGATTGCAACACAGCTTGCTGTTTTAATATCTAAGATTGCTAGGTAAGTACCTACTTATTATAATGTATTTCCTGAACTGCCTTTATAGTCCTAATTAATTATCTTAAGATTTAACGTTACCAGAAATTGGGAATTCACTGTTGTTTGATTTTGTTATTATTTTGAGCAAACATGTATCTAATCCATCTCTAATCTCAGCCTCATGTCTATCCCCTTTCTGATAAATAACGCGCGCCATGATGCCATATCGACGAGATGGCGTTACTATGGTAATTAACTTTCATTTTAAATTATCTCTTTCAGGTTTGACTGTCCAACAAACTGGCCGGACTTGGTGCCCGAGTTAATGGGTGCTTTGAAGGCCCCGCAGCCTTTAATGCAACACCGGGCTCTATTGATCTTCCATCATGTGGTCAAAGCATTGGCTTCTAAAAGGCTAGTCGACGAACGACGTACATTCCAGGTCAGTACTTATTATATTACTAGGTCTTCCTATAAATTATAAAAAAGTATTGATGTAACTTAGTTGATAGGAAACACCAATATAAAGTTTTGTTTGACTTCGTTCAACGGCGATAGGCAGATGGCACATTTCGTTTTATGCAGTTCTTTGGCTTCCTTTTCCTCTAATAAAAACCCTTTTGGGGAGTGTGGGGAGTGGAGGTCATTGACACTTGGATTTATTAGGATCTCAAAGAAGAATAATATTATTATTTCTTTCCAGTCCAGTGTCTACCAGTCTCTATTTTCGTAACTTGTCTGTACCGAATTACCATTATGTAGTTACATTAGGTTTGAGTAACTAATCTGTTTAGCTTATCTAGACTCAGTATGATAGGTAACCACTTTATAAAACATCATTATAATAATTATTACAGGAATTAACAAACACAGTATACGCGTTCATTCTAAACCTTTGGCATGAGAACACGGAGCTATTCCTGCGCCACATACAAGAGGGCGCGGCCACAGAGCTGATAACGGAACACTTAGAGAAGGCACTCCTCTGCCTCAGGATATTGAGGAAACTGACAGTATTTGGATTTAAGAAGACACATGAAAGTCAGGATGCAATGGCATTCTTGAATGTCGTTTTTGACCGCGCTAAGACCAGTTTGGAATGCAGTAAGTATAATTTTAAATATATTAAATTCGGAATCTTAAATGTCGAACCAGAGAGTTTGTTCTTGGAAGTCATGCATAATAAAGGACAGGTTTTAAAAATATTTTTTAATAAGTATACTAAGATGATGCCGAATTAAAAACGAGATCCGCAAAATAACAAAAGTTGCCGATATAGGCCAGCTGATTATTAAGATGAAGTGGGCAGGATACATAGCGCGTTCAACTGATGGCCGCTTAGGCAGAAAGGTTATCGTGTTTCGGCAAGCATAGCGTAGACAGACGACATGATTAAGATCGCAGGGAGCCGCTGGATGCAGGTTGCTTCTACCGGCCTATCTTGAAAGCTTTGTGGGATGCCTATGTTCAGCAGTGAACATATTATGATGATGCTGATATGATCACCAAATTTTCTTTAAAATGTTTTTATTTTAATTTTCCAGGAAAACTATTAAAAGGCAGAGGTATATATCCTTTGGAGTTGTGCGAGAAATTCATAATACACCTTACTAAGGTGGCTTTAGGGGTGTTATCAGCACAGCCATTCTCCTACGTGCCACTGATCAGGCCATCTTTGGAGTTCGCACTGTACTACTGTTTTACTGAACAAGGAATGGCTCTCATATACGAAAGGTTCACTATTCAGTGCCTGAATATTGTAAAGGGGATCCTTCAGTGCATGGAGTATAAGCCGCCTAAAGGCAAGGAAGCATGTAAGTATTGTACTTGATTTTGTTGCATAGTGTCTGGTATTGTGTCTCGCAAATTGGGTTTAAGATATTACGTCTGTTTATAATCGCCAAAACAGTGGCTGGCGGCCAGACTTCGAGCTATAATAAAACTAGCAACTCGCTCTAGCTTCGCACGGGTGTAATGGTGATATATTGTGCATGTATTATACATATAAACCTTCCTCTTGAATCACTCTATCTTTAAAAAAAAACGGCATCAAAATCCGTTGCATAGTTTTAAAGATTTAAGCATACAAAGGGAGATAGGGACAGAGAAAGCAATTTGTTTTATACTATGCAGTGATAACAAAAAAGGTAATTTACTAATTTTTATTGGCCTTTTATTCCAGTGCCAACTCTCCAAGCTCACCAGGTAAAGATGGAAGTGCTAGACCCGAACACGCTCTGCCACATGTGCAGGCACCTGGTCTCCCATTACTTCCTGCTCAGTCCTGATGACCTGGCACTCTGGGACGCCGAGCCAGAGAGCTTCGCCACTGATGAGGCGGGCGAATCCTGGAAATATAGCTTGAGGGTGAGTTTTACAAATTCATGAAAGATTAACTACATGTTTAACCGGCTTATTATTGTAATGGTGTAACGGGGTAACTCGACTAGTTTCAAGCCATATTAGAGGCTCTTCTTATTCATGAGAAACATTGCGCAGTGTATGTTCTGCAACAACATAGTAAACTGGTGATCAGGGAGCTGGTCACAAGTCCCTGACATGTCATTTATCTATATACACTTTATTCGTCCATAATTATGTGTTCAATTCCACTTAAAAAAAAGTAATATAAATGGTGTTGTTTAGATATTTTTTTATTGTAACATAGGAGGATAGTTTGGAGTATAGAAATTGTGACATAGTTATGTACATAGGCGTGTTAAAGCTTTTGTAATTAATTGCAATTCTTTTTCTTATTTCAGCCTTGCACAGAAGCATTGTTCTCAGAGCTGTTTCAATTCAGGAGCGTATTAGCTCCGGAGTTAGTACGAATGTTAGCGAACTTACAGACTCAGCAGATCTCTCCCGACGACCTGCCTGGCATTTTGAAGAAGGATGCTGTTTACAACGCCGTCGGATTGGCTGCCTTCGATTTGTATGACGATGTAAGTCAATGTTAGGTGTTTTTGTCTGTCTCTAGTTAAGAAAATGCCCAATAAAGTGGTTTTTCTAGTAGTTTGGAAGACCTAGCCCTGGCCTTGTGTCTGAAGTCTGTTGGTGATCGTATCACATTGCTAACTTATATTTTATGTTTTATTTCTTCATAGGTCGACTTCGACGAATGGTTCACGAATGTATTAAGTCAAGAACTAAAAATAAAGGACAACAATTATAGAATAATACGAAGGAGGGTTTGTCAACTAATTGGTGAGTGCTTGACTCCTCTGACTATTATGATTACTAAGATAAGGTGGACATTTTGTCATGTGTACTATTCATGTCAGGTCAATGGTGTGGTGTTCGTGCATCGCAGTCATTGAGGCCAGCGATGTATGCTGCGCTATTAGAACCCCTCAGTAGTCCGGACGAGGATGCCGCGGTAAAGCTTGCAGCAGCTGAGGCACTGAGGAGTACGATCGACGACTTCAACTTCGACGTGGAACAATTTGCACCGTTCGCTCCGCATGCGATCGCTGCGCTCTATGAGCTCCTG
Source organism: Spodoptera frugiperda (assembly GCF_023101765.2). Taxonomy (NCBI): domain Eukaryota; kingdom Metazoa; phylum Arthropoda; class Insecta; order Lepidoptera; family Noctuidae; genus Spodoptera; species Spodoptera frugiperda. The sequence continues at coordinate 5,229,922 of NC_064214.1, read as the reverse complement.
GTACGTGCACTTGTCAATTGCATTGTTTTAATACCTAGTCTAAATACAGTAGAAGCTCTTTATTCGCGGGGTATGCGTTCCGTAAATATGCCGCGAATACAGAAACCGTGAATATGGAATGCTAATTTGTATGGGGTTATATGAATACGTTCCCAGATGACGAAGTCAAGGAGCAAATAGTTAGTAGATAAAAAAAATATTTAATTGAACTTTCTGATCATACAGATTGCCTGATGATAATGTTATTATCATCAGGTCTAGGTCACACTAGGTTTAGGCAGAAGTCACAAATCTAGACGTAGTTGTAATAAGGTTTTTTTTTTATCCTTCTACTGACGTGTTGACAAAGGATAGCGATGTATTTTTTAGGTTATGCACCAATATTTCGATTGCATCCGCGAATAAAGAAATCTAAACCGCGAATATAGGAATTGGGTCGCAATTTTTCAATCCGCGAATAGTGAAAACGCAAATGAAGGAAGCGCGAATAGGGAGCTTCTACTGTATCTAAATTAAATTCTTATCTAATTTACGTCATTTTAAAATTATTATTGTATACATGTGTAAAAATAAAGATTAATTCAGTATAGAGATGTCACAAAAGTAGCAAAGTTTTTTGTTACAGCTCAGAATTGACGGGTCATATTTAGTAGAGTATTTACTGAGGCAGTGTGTTTCAGGTGGAGTCAGAAGAGATGGACACGAAGATGCACGTGTTGCACGTGGTGTCGTTCGTGACGGAGCGCATGGGCGGGCGCGTGGCGCGCGGCGGCGCGGCGCAGCTGTTCGCCTACCTGCCGCAGCTGTGGGCGCACGCCACGGCCGCCGCGCACAACATGCTGCGCGCCGCCGCGCTCGCCGCGCTCGTACATCTGCTCAAGGTACTGATCCAACACCTCCTTGCGGTTATATCGTCCTGGTACCTAGCGCAACAAAACTCTTTTTTTTATAGTACAGTGCAGGTTAGCCAACATTGTAGAAGGATCACCTGATGATGGATAAAGATCTTCGCCAGCCTTTTTGGAAATTCGGGAATTGGGAATGAGGGAATGATAAGCCTCCGATAATCTCACTCAAACGGCGAAAAACAACACAAGTGTTGCATATCAGTTTTCTGCTAGGTCGTGGTAGTCACTCCGATCGTGGTCACTAGAAAATTATTAACATCGTCACGTCAATATTACTCTGTAACCATACTAAAAAACATTACTACAAATAACTTTTCCTCCCAACAGGCTCTAGGGGAGTGTCCCCCAAACATTCGGCCCTGGATCCTGAGCGTGGTGAACGAGTCCACCAAGCTGACAGAGCCGGCGCACGTGTACCTGCTGGAGGACGCGCTGGAACTGTGGCTCGCTGTACTGGAGACCTCGCAGGCGCCCGACCCTGTCACACTGCAGTTAGCTGAGAATTTGTACCCGATATTAGGTAGGTGGTGTTGTGAAAATGTAAATATTTTTAAGGTTAGAGCTTAGCTCACTCTTGGTCAATTAATGATTTGCTAAAGTTCGCCATTAGAATCCTCATTGGTTCTTTTTTATGAGATAGAACACGCAGTAACCTTAAACTCGTGGCAACAACAGAATTTCAAGGGCGTTGCCGACCTTTCAGGGAGTATTTGACACTTGAAACTTACTAAAATATACGCTTTATTATTGCAATTTGAATTTGTAGGGACACAGTTATCTCTTTGTGTGGGTGTTGCCTACACGTATATGACAAATGTGTGTGCCTATGTAATTACCGCCCGATAACCAGTCACGGGGCATTCGGGTACGTGATCGGTCATACTGTGAATCCTTAGGAATAAACTATCTAAAACGTAACCTTGTTTGTCTTTATACCCGGACCCTGTGCCTCAACAAATTTTAGTAATAATTACAGGGTTGTAAAACACATCACATTTAATATTGCAGAACAATCATCGGAACACCTAAGGATAGTAGTGTACATAATGCAAGCTTACACCCTCCTGTGTCCTGAGGAGTTCCTCTCAGGTTCGGGAGGGAAGTGCATGGAACTCCTGGAGGACATGCTGAGTGACATGAGGACCGAGGGAGTCATCACTGTGCTGAAGATGGCTGAGATCTGCATCAGTGTCAGTTTTCCAGAGAGAAACGCGTTCTTGGGAGTCAAGGTCATCTGGCCTATACTTATTAGAGTTATACAGTGAGTAAATGTACTATTCATGAACTTATGGATATTGTAAGAAAAACTTATAGGGAGAATCGATACTTACAGAATGTTTAGAAAAATATAATTATTGTACAAAAAAAAAAGATTTTGTAAATTCAATACAATTTTCTAAAAAAAGAGATAATTATATAATTGTTTTATGATATAAGCCCGTAAACGGGGTAGACGGATCACCTGAAGGTAAGCAATCACCGCCTGCCATGGATACCCGAAACACCAGACGCGTTACAAATGCGTTGTCGGCCTTTAGGGGTAGAAATATAAGGGTTATTGAGGAATCGGGGATTTTGAAGATTAGAAAGGGGGTAATTGAGCCTAAGGAGCATGTTACTTACCACTATCCCAAATGGAAGTCATTTCCTTCAATGACTTCTATTTAGGTAGCCATCACATTCAGCAGTAATATAATAATAGCGTCTTGTGGCTGATATAATAACTGTGATGATGATTACACCATAACTATAACACAATCAATTTTTTTCTCTTCCAGCTGGTTACTCGAAGGCGATGACCTTCCAATAGTTCTATCAGTTCAACTATGTCTCGTGTCCCGTGTGATCCTGCTATCAACGGATCTGTTCTACAAGGCGATACAAGAGGCCGCCACCGTCGTCCCTGATTACGACTCGGACCCTGCCAAGTTGTTGAACAAGTTCCTACACGTCTGGACGGAGAAGATGAACCTGGTTACGCAAGTCGAGAGGTGGAAAGTTGTCGGTGAGTACTTGGGTTGTTGTTTGACGCGTCATGGACCGTAGAGTAATATACACTTCACGCAAGTGCTGTCAGAACTGATTGAAGCACTACATTTTAAACAGAGACGGGGTTCTCTAATTGACTTTAACTTTTCGAACTGCAATCTTTAATCAAAGTCAAATGTGGAAATTATGCTAAACTCTCTTATCTAGCGAGTGATTACACCATCCGTTTGTTATTGACGATGAAGTTTTGCTCTTAACGAATATACATATTCAAAAAAAGACGTTAGCTTTACTGACTGACATACTGACAGACAATTCTTCAATTTCTTATGTTTTAAAAATGCTTGGTTAGGGCTTATTTGAAATATTTATTTATTTAAAACTTTATTGCACATACACTGTGAAATTGGCGGACTGTAATGTCATGGAAAATTTCTGACTGTCCACCATTGGGTGGTGCCTGGTGCAATGATGAAGTATTAGGTGCCTCTGCACCTTTTACAAAAAGAAAGCATAATGTAAACAGAAGATCAGGCAATAGAGACAGGTTAGGTTAATAGGAGAAGACATTATTATTATAGTGGATAAATAACTATAGTAGATACATGGAATGTACAATACTTTCATACTTTGGCTTTGACTTTGACTCAGGTAAAAGTATCCAATGTATTTTGTTCACAGGCCTAGGTCTAGCAGCGTTGCTGACGACACAGAACGCGACAGTGTTACAGAGGTTCCCCGCGATACTGTTGAACCTCGCCGAAGTACTCAACGACGTCATGAAGGCTGAGGACAACGGCGGCTATATAGAGTGAGTACGCTATTCAACTATATATTATTTGCGTGGTCACTAAAGTAATGAATGGATCAGAAATAAGACCTGGCGGCCTGCCTAATGGGTTACCGACGCTCCGGCGCGAGAAGCAGGAGTAGAAACGGGTGGTTTTTAGTCAGTAAGAGTACGACACTCCCTCTCGCCACGCCCAAGACGGGAAAAGACATTGGATGATTTCCCCCCTCAAAAGGGAACTGGGTGTTATGTTCCCTAAAATAATCCTTTTTACAAATTCAAAGTTACATTTGTGAAAAAATTATAATCTCGCGAGTCTCAGTATTACCTGTGATTTCAAGTAATATGATGCATCAATTTTTATGGAAACAGTCAGTCTGTTATAAACAAATAATTATAGTACAATTGGATACATACAGATATTTTATTTTAATAAAAAATATAAGTAAGGAAATACTTATAGCGGCCCTTCAATCAATCTTCATCAAAAAACATAATAATAATATGTAGTACGTACGTATGTTATACCAGTGGTCTACTGGCGCCCCCGGGCTCTCGGCCGGCGTCCCCCCTGGAGGGGCGAGGGGGCGCGGCGCGGTGGGGGGAGGCGGGCGGGCTGGTGGGCGGGGGCGCGGCCGTGGAGTACCCGCACGAGCTGCGCCGCCGCGCGTTACTGGCCTCGCACCCCGCGCACACCATCGATCTACGCGCCGTCACACATCTACAGGTACTTATACAATCACTCGTTTACTTACATAAAATCAATGATAAAATACTACATATGCATCTTACTCTTTATGTGTAAAAGTCCCTCAAAATTTAATTCAGTTTTTTTTAATTATTATATTTCATTCTTTCATATTATTATAATGCAACGTCACGCCTTTTATCCCCGAAGGGGTAGGCAGGTGCACCTGTCATTAATGCCACTATACAATGTACATCCACTTATTACCATTTCTATTATAAGTTTCATGTAATAGCTTAAATTTAAACCTTATTTACTAAGAAATTAAATCCTGTTTCAGCTGGAGACACTGAAGAGTCAGGTAGGCGCTGAGACATTCGACCGTCTGATCCAATCCACGGACAGGGAAACACTACAGCAAATAAGGGAATACATACCACTCTGAATGTCCATGTAAAAATGAAATTGTAACCTATACAAGCTCATCAAGTTATCCTCTAATCAATTTGCAACCTTGACGACGTTGTTATAAGGTTGAAAATCATTAATTAAAGTAGTATAGCTTGAAATGCTGTTTGTACTTTATACTTGCCGTTTGCTTTTGCAAGGTTTTGATGGAAATGCGTCGACTGCTGAACATAGACTTCCTTCAATGAATTTTAGTTCGATTGGTTTAAAACGAGCTCTATCTATATATCATACAGTTCCCTGCGAAGTTCTCTTTCTGCAGTCAAGAACTCTGCAGAAAAGAATAATTAAATCAAGCTTGATCGGTCAAATTGAACCAATAATTTGTTTTTCTAAGGATGTTTTGAAGGGAATATGTGGTGGAAATTCCACAGGCACGTACACTAGTATAATAATAACTATTATACTACATTAATTGAACCTTTTTAGACGAATTGGTCATAATCAAGCCAAGCATTAGGAAGTTTACGTATTAAGCTAATAGCAAACGGGATAGCGATGTTAGAATGAGAAACAAAAAGTAACTTAAATAGTATGGACAGAAGGTGGAAATGACCAAATTTGTAACCAAAATATTGACGTCCAGCCGAATTTAGAAATGGTTGGGAAAAGATTATAAAAATAGAATCTCTATTTACCCCACTGGTTTTATTTTTTAAAGATAAATGTAGGATCAAAAGATTTTCTCCTATGCGATGAACGCTTTTACAAAGATACAAATTCACACACTCAGATTACATTGTACCGTGAGTGAATTGAAACCACGACACGATGTGCAGTAGCCGGTTGCCTCATACCATGAAGCAAGTACAAAGAGGAGATGTCATAACTGGATTTTCCTTTAAAATAATGCGTGACATTTTACTAGGAGCGCATGACATTACAAATCACGCCTCTCTATTTTCCATCTAGCGGTCCCATACTATAAAACGTTGCCAATTGTCCACATTTTAATGTGCCAATTTATCAGAGCTTGGAACCTATCCACGCATTTTTATATCAATGGGTTGGGCTATTTTTTTGTGGCACAGTGCACAATCACATTATGGCATCTCCTCTTTGTACTTGCTTCATGCACCGTACAGTCTAAATACACTTATGTATCTACTTGATGATAGAACCTTAGCTACATAAAACAACTCATTCTAACACCATATATCCAAAAAGGTATGTTTTTAATCCCATCGTCATACTACATGGACTTTCAGAGCCATTGTTTATATTTTGTACATTTTTAATCCTTATTTCAAAGTAATTAAAGTTGAAATTCGCTTTTAAATGTAGAGGTACATATGTTCTTTTTAATTTGGCTTAGCATGAACTGTCTTCTAGTATCATGCAGCTAGTTCTAATAGATCGCTTCTGTGTATCTTGCTTGTTTTTAGGACTGTTGAGAAAAATAAACCTTATTTCTATGATAATACGAGCGGTTTAGCCAAAACTGGGATATGTTTGCTGTAATAGTTTATTTTCAGCTTCAAATACAAGTTATTTTAATGATATTTTGATAATAAATATGTGTATATGTGATATAACTACAATTTCCTATACTGTTAGCTGTTAATAAATGGTCAGGCGGTCTTTGTTGGCCTTGAAATGTAAAACTATGGACTTTTCGAACAATGGATGCCAAAACGTCAAGCTATTATAAAGAATTGAGTTTTTACATTCGATTTTAAGCTTTATTACGAAAAATATGAAGTTGGAATTCAAAAAACAATTGTTTGTTTGTTTGTTCAATACGCTAGGGTCTGTGTATCATTTATTTTTATCTCTTATATTGTAATAAAATGGCACTAACAAAGTTCATTGTACTGTTAAAATATAACCTAAAAACTGTAAAAAATAATTAAAAATATGCACCTTGTACTAAACGTAAGGCTTGATATCTAGTATTAAAAATGTTTTATATACATTTCTTTGAAAACGTAGGACAATCGGACGCTGAATGTACTAAGTTATATTATGTACCCTTATAGTGTTGTTAATGAAATTGTAAAGTATCGATAATTCGATATACGGTAATAATAATAATTACAAAAATCCTTGTAATCTATTTCTTTTAATAAATAATTACATTGTTGATGACGTAAATGACTATTCGCTAATGTTTTGATCATCGTTTTATTATCATGAAATTCATCAAAATTTTTAATGCATGTATAGTTCCTGAATGTATGAAAAAGCTTTTATATTTATAATGGCTACTTATGTATTGTATTGTACATTGCAGCCTAGTAGTGTGGAAATTAGAAGCGTAATGATTTATTTCAATTTCTAATCAATTTGCAAAAGTATCGATAAAAAGCACTACACTATTGCTCGCATTTAAATTTTTTAGTAAAATTGTGTAAAAATAAAAAAACGTCTTTTGAATAATAATGGCCTTTAAAACTACTTATTGTTAATGAATTGATGATAAAGTTAAAGTAAAAAAAAATATGAAAAAATGTAACGAAAAATTAGTCGATAGAAATGTTTAATCTTAAAATTAATACTTTAATATTATTTTGCTAAGCTTAAGGAAGTGTGTGTATACGAAAAATGTTGTTATATTAAGATGGCGATCTGTGGTTAATACCATAAAGCAAATATAAAGAGGAGATGTCATAACGGGATTTCCCTTTAACATAATGCGTGACACATTACGGGGAGCGCGAGACGTTACAAACCACGCCCCTTTCTATTTTCCATCTAGCGGTCCCATACTACAAACCTGTAGCCAATTGTCCACAATTTAAGAGAGCCTTTAATCTATCTGACACCTTTTTACTTATTCTTTTTCTTACTTATTCATTCATTGGACAGAGCCGTTTTTTTTGTGTCAGTGCACAATCACATTATAGCATCTCCTCTTTGTACTTGCTTCATGGTTAATTCTCTTACAAAGTTAATCAATTCTATTTTTTTATTTGACTATTCAGTTTTTTGAGTCCCCTGACTAGACTTTTGATATCAAATATTGTAGCCAATTAGCTTATTGACGCCTCAATACTGAAGTGCTACTCAATTTTAAGTCGTACTTAAATATCGTGCTATCTCTGTAATTTTATGAACAATTTGTTGAGACAGAAGAATTCTTGAGAGTGTCTTGAAATTGAGTAGTGTTTGAGTATTTGACCATTAGCTAGCCTTTCAAATGAACACATCAAAATAGTATTTCAAGTGCCTGTTAATAGTATATCTAGTTGAAATAAGATTGTTGAATGTTTAACGTAATCCAAGTTACAAGTTGCTAGCCGTTTTATAAATAGCCTAGTCTATTCTTTATTATTTTGTGGCTAATTAAGCTAATTGTATACAAAAAATGCAGAGAACCATTGAATAATAACCACAAAACTTAGCCATATATTACGGATCTTGTGGACATGGTCACATTATTGTAAAATGCTCAAAATCAAAGTCAATTTTGGTGTTTTTTGACTTTTTATACAAATGTGACGATGTCCTAACGTCTGTATATTATGTATGTACTATGTACGGACACGTTTCGATTCCATGTGTGTGATTGTATGATATAAATAATAAATATTATATACTGATGCATATTTTTTTAACGCTCGAGTAGAACTAGCTTGTACAGGATGTTTGAAAGACCTTGATATAGGTTGTTTCATTTGCTTTTATTCCGTTACTTTGATTCCTTTGCTTCCTCCAAAATATTGGTTGCTACAGACATTTGGTTTTTCCTAATAATTACTAGATTGAAAATGTCTTTTATTTACAAAAATGTATTTATTCTGCATAAAATACCTTAATTAAATCAATTTGGCTAAACTCGTAAGAAACTAACTTCATGTAAATTCTTGCTCGCTAGTATAATATAAACTAATTTATATAGAAAATAAAGCATTTTCTATTTTACTGTAACTGTTATAGAGTTTATAATCAGACAAATGAAATTAGCATCGAATTCTAGTAGTAAATGAACACGTTAATATTTTCTTTAAACTCTTAACTTCTATTGGCGTATGTGTTCCTGGTACACAAATATATTTAATAGTGGTAAGTTAGTGAATAAGTTGTATGAAAGTAAGCCTCAATAGTTGATACATTTATTATTTTATTGATGATTTATGATATGAATGCCCAAATAACTAAAATTCCTTTTATTCTATCTACTATCATGTTGTCTCCAGCACTTAAATTAATTTTGTGGCGCAAAGGTAAGCATCCACAGACCCGCATCGTACGCATCGTACGCATTCCGTATGACGTCATCGGTACGCATCGCATGTAGGCATTGCCGATGATGCGGTCCGTACGATGCGGATCAGTGGACGCAGTTGTATGAGTTTCTATACAAGGCAAACTAAAATCCGTTGCGTGCGATGCGTACGATGCAAGCCTGTGGACGCTTACCTTAAGCAACGATAAGATAAAATCACCACAGCGTTTCTTGAAATATAGTAACCATGTGCTAAAATTACATAACTTTCTATTTTAGGAAAACAGGCCAATTTACCTGTTTTCAATACTTAAATCTATTAAAATTTTCTCTTAGGATAGACCTTCTAAGATTACTACAAACCTAGTACTCTAGTTCCGTTCTAGAGCTCGTACGACGCAATGACTGCCTCTATTGTTAGACCTAACACAAATTATAGACGAATAAATTGTTTTACAATGCGACTCTTGAGTTTTATTAGTTTTTAACCCGATTCAAACAATCTACATATTTTATACAAAATGTGATATCATCTGATGCTTGTTATTTCCTGCTGCAATACGAATACACATTTAACAATGTACAACTACCTCATTTCTTCAGTTGTCCCATGTCTCATGTAATTGGGGGTTGCCTGTTATGTCGTACAGTGAAACAATTAGCATAATAATTCAAATTCAAAGTATTTATTTCAATTAATCCTAAATTAGCACTTTTGTAACGTTCAAATTGAATTGTCCGTCAGTCGGTCCGTCAGTGTAGCTAGGCTAATTACCAGAGAATTGCAATTTCATTGTAGGTACCTGTACAATAAAAAAAGCAATGTACCTGACATAATATATTATGTAATAAGAATAGCAAAAGTGTACTTTTACAAAAATCTATGATCTATACTAGTTTACTATAGCTGAAAAGTTAATTTGCTTGTTTACGAACGTGATTGACAACGGATCTACTGGTCCGATTTTCCGATTAATTATTTTTATGTTGGATAGTGCATTTATCGAGGAAGACTATAGGCTATAATAAATCATGCTATGCATCTAATATGAGCCGAGCAGAGTAGGTCAAATCGCGTAGAGCTAGCAAGTTGCATAATAATAGGCCTCGGAATTTTGATAGACACTAATAAGTTAATTCTGTTTACTGCTTGAAGATACATATAGGTAAAACAAATAAGTAAGCAGCAAAAATGACATAACTATTGTAAAACGTATCTACAAACTACAAACAACATTTACGAAACTCCTGCGAAGCATAAAATGTTAGATTTGTTACATTTTCTAGCTTAGGTCTTGAGAAAAATCTTGCAGCAAACTAGCTTAGTTTATTCGGTCGGCGGGTCTGGAGTCTTGTCGAGGGCTGGCAACCTAATGGGGATGCATTTTAAAGGCGCAACCTATGTACGTTGGCAGCGAGCCACAGCCTCAAAGTCGGGGAAATCAGGACTTTCCAAAATTGATTCGGAGTTAGCTGATTGAAGTAGATACTGGAGGTGTACTTTGTAGATATTTTGTAGTGATATTGTGATTTCGTAAAGGGTATGTGGACTACGTTTCATGAAAAACGCCTATTCTTAATCTACATCACACTAATATTGCAAATGAGAAAGTTTGTTTGTTCGGATGTTTGTCCGTCAATCACCCTGAAATTACTGAGAGGATTTTGATGAAATTTGGTATACAGAAAGGGTATGAGGTAACTCGGGTGATAGGACACTTTTTACACGGGAACGCTGGCGAAGCCATTGTCAGAATCCAGTATTACATAAGCTCACACCTTGATCCCGTGGGGGTAGACAGACACTACAGCTACATAGTAATATTATTGTCTAGTAGCAGCAAGATTACTGAGATACACTTGTCTTATTTATGCGTATTGTACAATGTCCAAATTAATAGTCTAACAGGTTAGAAGAACACTACAGTAAAAAAACTTAAATCTCTAAAAAGCATACCTACACATCATCAGCCTATAAGAAGCCATTACTCACCAAAGCCTCTTCTGACATGCCGAAGGTTTGAGCATTAGTCACTACGTTTGCTCAATGCAGGTTGGTGATTACAAACTTACAATTTGATTTATAAGCCCAGGTTTCCTCGCGCCGTTTGCCTTCACCGTTTGTCAGTAGCGTCTAAATAATCTTAGAAAGTACATATAACTCGGAAAAAGTCACATTGGTATTTGCCATTGGTAGGTTTCGAAGCGTACCTACGCTCAACTTTTATTTAACCGTTAGAAACGTAAGGAATTTAACACTGTACCCATTATTTTCACGTGTATGGTAATCAAAACCTCGTTGGCGTATCAGGGAGGTACCTTACCTGGTGTTATCTGCAGCTGGGTGTAAGCCAACCTCTGGAATATGTCAGGATAGGAATAACGACTGTGTTCCTAAGTCCGTTACTGATACTGAGCCTTAGTTTTTGCTTTTGGAAGGAAGGCTAGGCATTTTGGCCAAAATTTTTGTATGTATGTAAGTATTTATTTTACCATGTACCTATATGTAGATCTTGTACTTCTTGTATTTCTTTTTCTTAAGTTTTTTTTTTAACTAGGATTTTTCCTGCGTCTTGGGTGCGTTTATAAACATATAATTTCACATAAACATGACACCCAGACCCGAAACAAAGATTTGTGGATCACTCAGAGTTGTTCCGTGCGGGAATCAAACCCGCTACACGTTGCGCGGCAGTTGGTCGCCCAGCCCCCGCACCAAGCATGCAATTAAGAGCTTGTTCTAGGGATCAACACTCAGATTTTTTTAAATTTACACCTATCGTTGAAATCTTTATATAAGAGTTCTTATTTATGGAAACTTACCATTTACGGATAGCCACGAAATCGTGTCCAGCCCTATTCCTCCCAATATGGCTTTCTGAAGCCTCGATACGGTCAGCATAGTCCCGATGAATAATAACAACATATTTATCAGACCGCTCACATTAATCACCAAATGATATTTATTTCAAGGGTTCGTTACGCGCCGGCTAATTGCCGCGTCCCCGGACCGGCTTCCGTCCATAAATTATTATGTGGCGCAAGTAGTGGGGCTTAGCGAATATTGTTTTTGATTCTTGATGCTTTTAATGAAAGATGACAATGCCAATTGATGGATTGCTAGTTGTTACGGTCATTTCTCGAGTGGAATCAAATTGATTGGTTTGCATCTAGTAGGTAAGTACTTACGTCGTAAAGGTTGACATGTTTCTGATCGTGATCTAGGTCCTAATTATAGGAATTAAAACCCGCACCTAAACAAGATATTGGTCTCGTTTTAGTACGTTCCTTCTTATGTTAGATATTCGTGTTAAACCAAAACGCGTGCGTTTAAGATTAGATACATCGTAATCCGAAGGTTTAAACGTATTTAAAATCGCTGTGTCCTTAAGACCGCTGCAACCACATCTTATGGCACACACCCCCGCGACAGCTCCAGGCTCTCGTGTTGCCGACGCCATTAGTTTTGTTTCTTGCAGACTACTCCCGGATAACCGGGACTTTCTCAAGAATAAATTAGTTAATGAACCGGAGGAATATTACTCTACTGGTTGCGCAGTGGTTATTTGATAAAGGTGTCGTTATTTATGCGCCTTTGGACCCATGTTATACTTATATTACGGCAGCCAGGCTTGAGTAACTCAATAATTTTGGCGCGTGCGGTGCGGCGTGTGTAATCGCTGAGATTAACCTCCAGCCGTGTTCTGTTATCCTGGTACTTTGTTTGGCTGTTAACCTGCGGATTACCATACCGATATTTCTTATTTGAGTAATGGTGATGGAAAATGTGGAAAATCATTGCATGAGTTGACTGTCGAATACCGGCCTCAAAATAAATTATTTTTGAAATAATTAAAAACTAACAGGTAGGTAATTAAGTTACAGCGTTTATCCAACTACAATTAACGTAATTTAAACTTAGCCCCGCTAATCAGACACGTGTTCTCTCCAAGAGCCCGCAGCGAGATGCCGAGTACAAAAAATAGCCTTTCACAATTTTCTTTGAAATAGACCAGTAGTATTTTTTTTTTGGCACAAAGAGTAAATTGAAACAGACCCAAGTTTTATGTATAATTTTCCGTTGATTGTTTGAATTTTATTTTCTCGTCGTTTCAACTCTTTTGTGGTCACGAGCGCAGCTCTTAACTCGTAAACTTGTTTTATTCGAATGAATGGAAGTCCACAAAATATTTGTGCTTTACCTACGAAAACTTTCTTTATTTTCCTTTCATATTGAAGAAAAATAACACAAAAGCTTGCAAAGAAAAGATTAAGACATAGTTTCCTATAAAAGTAAAGCTAAACTTCGTTCCGCGCAACTTAGTTAAGTTTTTAAAAGACGCAATTCAAGTTAGTCTTTTAAATGTTTAAAGAGCAGTGTTCTGTTAAAAATAAATTAAACTTTTAATAGCACTGAAGAGGTTTTGCTTGCAATACTGATGTAAATGAATAATTATTATTTTTAGGTTTCTCGTTTCGCGTTAAAAGGAAAGTACAGATTAAGTTAAACTTTTGATTCGCTTGATGGCGAGGGCTTCCTCCATAGCTATAGCCTGTGGTGTTGTTGGGTCCTTTTCACGGAAAATTGTCCATCTGTCATCATTATAACCATCCTTGGCCTCTGTCAACCCTCTCCGTAAACTTTCTCCCTTTACGTTGTATTGTAGAACGGATTTAAACGTAGTCGCATGTAGAAATATTAGACGGAATTCAGCAAGAGGACTAAACGGCGAATAAAAAACTGAACTGTCAAAAACCGAGTTTTCATGCCAGAAAATCTAACACTGCAATCTGACCAGTGCTTTATCTAAGCGAAATATAATTAAAAAGCAGTAGGTACGGCCGCCAGAAAGTGTTCTCTCGCAGTAATTACATTGCCCCTTGCCCGACGCTAAGATTTCACGGTGGGGTGATTAAAAAACAAAAATGGCCCCCAAGTCGCCGCTTCCAGGTCTATTTAGTTATCAACAAAATTGTCTTGTCTAGTGTAATAAGCGTTTTGTTTGTGTAAAAATAAACAGCTTTGTGCCTCGGGTTGGCCGTCAACACCAAGTGTTGCTGTTTGTGATGAGAAAAGCGAGATGAGAGACTGGATCTCATCTTACTTAGTAATAAATTATTTAGACCAAGCTCGCTTTTATAGATGCAGCATGCAGATTTTGCCTTCGCTATGAATTTCATTAAAGAGAGGTGTTTTAAAAAAAGAACCTTGTGTGGTAGGTAGCATTCATTAGTACCTACTTATATATTATAGTTAACCTACTTTTATAAGTTCTTATGGACTTAAAAATGTATAGTTTTCACCATTAAAGGTAAGAACTAAATAATTTCACAATGTTTTAAGTCCTTATTATGAAACAAAAAACGGTGAAATCGCTATCCCCTGTCCTGTAGTCTCACCATAACTTATATTTGCATTTATTCTTTGCTTGAAAACTTCTGTTCGCGAAATTATCTCGCGAAGATTTGTTCCTCAAGTATGTAATCAGATTTCATGTTCGCCGCATCTTAATTGTGTGACGAGCGCTTTTCATTCACTTTGTATTTCCAACTGGATTTGTCTGTTATGATTTTTTTAAAGTAGGTATAAAAGTTTTAAAGATAATAATTGATGTTCATATCGGAAAATGACCTATCTATTCTTTAAGTAAGTAAGTATAGATAATTCAGAAGGTAGACTTGAAGAAAGGTTGCAAGCGCTTTGATTTTTAAATAAATTGAACTTTTGGATTGATATTGTTGTGTCTTTACGCAGAGTAGGTACTTTATTTATAAACCCTTTTAGATCTTACATATCAGACTCATTAGTATCTTTATCACTGCTCATATACTAATATAGATAGTAAAAACTAATACTACAATACATAAAATAATAACTTTATATAATGTTACATAATACCTATCATTGCTTACCTTATTTATCTCCTACGTCACCACAAACATCACTACAAAATAAAACCGAGTGTACTCCTAAACAAAACTGTTCCCCTGGTACAATTGCCTCGCTTATCAAACGTGTCAGTGACAACAAAACATGTGAATAACGGAGTAAGGAAACATTCCCTGCGTTCCCACTACGTATTGATGGGCGTCAGGTGAGGCCCAATTAAATAGGGATGGTTATACAGTCAACCACATTTCTTTTTAACTTAGCAATGCATTGAATAGTTATCTACTTAAGTACTACTGATTGCAATAACCTATTTTAATCCAAAATCTTTGAATCGATCTTCTTTTTTGATAAAAATCTATAGAACTAATGTCAAAAATCGATCTTAACCTACAGATTTTCCGGTGTTTTCATGGTTGTATCTACTGTAAATCCTGGCTTGTCCAAAACAAAAAAAAAACCGCCGTGAATGATACCATATTTTCATCGTTATTATTATTGTTAGTTTGACCTATTGTCAGATTTTTAAAACGTACGCAAAGAAGGCAGGAACGATTCTCATAGATGTTTACCTAGATAACAAATGAGGCCAATGGTTTACCGTGTGCCAGTGGTTTAACATCACAAATTGCAATTTCGGAAAATTACCAATTTATGTTTTGGATGTTTCAATAAAAGTATTGAATTCTGATTGACGTTGAAACGCCCATATTATTCATTATATTGGGTGTCCCAAAATTAACGCAAGATTTGAATTTGCCGCCATTTGTGCAGTGAAGTGTTGGCAACCCTGAAAAAAAAGCAATTTGACAGCAAACAGTATAGGGTTATTAAAAATGGAGCGTTGCACGATAGATCAACGTGTCTTCATTATTAAAGAATATTTTAAAGAAATTTCCAGGTCGTGTACTCTCTCGTTTCGGTGATCAAAATTGGCCTCCTAGATCGATTGATTTAACACCATTAGACTTCTTTTTATGGGGTTATTTGAAATCACAAGTCTATATCAACAAGCCCACAACCACCCGTGCATGAAAGGAGGAGATTCAACGCTGCATCAACGAAATTCAGCCACATTTATGCAGAATGGTCATGGAAACTTTCAACAAAAGAGTGCGCATGTGCATGCAAAGCCGTGAGGCCATTTGTCCGATGTGTTATTCCATACATAACCCTATCCTATGTACTTTACGAGTCAATAAAAATATAACTATCAAAAGACTAAAAACGGCGTTTTCTATTTAATTCAAATCTTGCGTTAATTTTGGGACACCCTATATTTTGAGTTGCAAATCGGCGGTAGTGACATCTCCCTGCGCGGTGCGCCCTTCGTGTAGACTTTATGAGTAGCTGTCAAATATTGTGACAAGGTTTGAAGGCGGCACTTGTTGATAAATTCTAGGGGTTTGAGGGTATAAGTATTATTGTTTTGATACAACAAGTTCTTTTTTGCGAACACCCAAGTTCTCTAGTGAAATCATTAACTTATTATTTTAATTCGTAAAGGGCCTTATTTCTGCACATTTCTAATTATATAAATGCCAAAAACAATATAAACATCACTTCATATCAACAGTCTATAAGTGGCCACTGCTGACCAAAGACCTCTTCTGGCACGAAAAAGGAACAATACAAACGTAAAACCAAAATTATTATCACCATATCTTTTCATTGCCAAAGATATACTTGTATCCATACCTAATTCATACAGTTCCACCAAAAACGCTAGAATCATCAAAATATTTACCACGAATCTGAATTTTAAATTCCGTCAAGTGACTTCCCCTTAAATCTCAATTCCTATGGGGGGAATCGGTGGGGGTACTGTGTAATGCGTCACCGGGGAACGTAACCCACACCATCGAGGACTACCGATACCTTTATGTAGATGTACTACTTTGAATTCCTTAGAAGGGAGTCCTTGAATAGAGACTTTTATTTATTGGACCCCTGCTTTGAAACGAAATTGGTTGAGGTGTTTTAAGGAAGTGGTTTGATTAATATTATTTGTATGGTAGCTTTAAGTGTGGTTAGGGTAAGCTGTTGTATTGTTGTCAGAACTCATAATGCTTTGAATGTTCTTTCCCTAGATTTTTTGGCCGTTGAC
This sequence comes from Spodoptera frugiperda, assembly GCF_023101765.2. NCBI lineage: Eukaryota > Metazoa > Arthropoda > Insecta > Lepidoptera > Noctuidae > Spodoptera > Spodoptera frugiperda. The sequence goes on along the minus strand of NC_064214.1, from coordinate 5,212,914 downwards.
TGCTGACAGATAACTGTTGAAGCCTAATTCTCCGTTAGATATGTGCATGTGCAGTTTTGTGTCCATTTAGCTATGTGCCGTTTAAGCGCTATTTCGAATTGATATTAAGAATTGGTATTAAGACCATCATACCTTCAAGAAAAGAGCGTATTTCTTTTTAAAAGGCCGGCAACACCTTTGTCTCCTAAGATGTTGCGGGTGTCCATGGGCGGCGATGATCGCTTACCATTAGGAGATGCCATAAAAACAATCTAGTTTCTTCTATGTGTTTAATTACATCCAGAGAACTAAATAAGGCTAATAACTGTAATAATAACAAGTGCTTATAAAAAGTAATGATTGGCGGTGTCGTTAATTACCCCTCGATCGGCCGGCTCAGCGTGACGTCACAACTTTGCGGACACGATGAGCTTAAGTTTGTACTCTGTGGTTACATTGAGGTTAAGAGAATGGATGTGACTCCACTTTCGTGCTGTGTAAGCTGGATGCTAGTGAATAACTGTGGCTTAAGGAGTTCTGAACTACAGATAATCGTATTAAGCTAAGTAATTATTTAGTAAATAGCAGCAGCAGCAAAAATAGCAAAAAATATTATGGGCACTTAGTCAATGAGGGTTATTTTTATCAATTATTTCAAATTTTTTTTTTGGTCAGAAAGTATACCAAACATATAATGAGCAGAGCTATGCTATCATTAAGAGTTTTCAAAAAATCTAAATAACGTTCTTGTTATCCAAGACATCATATTCGATAAAATCTGTTTTTTTTTTCATTATCAGCTTACTATGGACTACTGCTGGACGCTCTGATTGGTTGGTTTATTCAAGCTGGCCAATCAGAGCGCTGAACGCGCACTCGTTTGATTACTTTAACTGGATAAGTTTTTCCATATACACAACGCATCTATAGTCCGATCAAAAATAGCGTTTACCTAATAAAATAATACGAACAGAAGTCTCTTCTAGCAGTTTAATTCAATGTGTTGTTGATTAACGAAAGTGAACAAAGTTAGATCAATAGTTGTAGCTATATGTTTTACCTAGTTCCTATTAACTAGTTGATGTTCAGGTGAACTTTTAATTGCCAGTGTTCAGGACAGTTTCGTGGCTCATCGGGGATACACCGACGAACATTTGTTACTGGGAAACGACGCGTTAATTATAAATTTTAAATTGTTTTCGTTCCGGGTTATAAATTATGAAATCTTTGATTTGTAGAGGATTTTAGTATTCGGTTGATTAGTTTGTGTATTTGTGTTGTTTATTGGAATGTAGTTTACTTTAAGTGTTAAGTCTTTAAAGTCTCGAAGACATTCATAAGCCCTTCATTAATGTATTAGTAATCCAGCCAGCTTTACATCTGTCAATTAAATTGTTCAACGTAATTTAAAAATATATAATATGGTGAAGTTTGTCTCTGGTTCCTAAGTAGAGATTCAAAGATGAAGTTACGAGTATGTTATGTTTTAAGCCACAACTAATTTCGAGTATGCATTTTTAACTTTTAGAATTGAAAATTGCTAGTTTAATAAAGTTTTCTGATACAATTAACAACAATCTAACAATAATGAACTTTAAGCAGAAGCATTTATAACACCTAAACTCACCACCTATTCTCTCTACCTCCCTGGTAATAAAAGTTAAAGTACAAAAAGGTGATAAACAACTACCCCAGCTGTTAACGTGTCTCGCAACACAATACCTCAGCCTAGTTTCTTTCATGATCCGAAACTTATCGAGCCATTCCTGATTCCCGTCACGACCAACGATTTATCCGCGTCCGGTATCGATACTATATGCTACTCTTTGTGGAATTTGGCCATTGGTGGAGGATATTAGTTCATCTAGATTGTTTCTTCATTAAAATTGTTTTGTTTATTTGTATTTTTATATTTCTTTTTGCGATTTCCGTACTGTCACGGGTTATGATTTCGGTGAAAAAATTGTTGAAAGCAAATCCTCCGATTATGACGCCCATATGTTGTCCCCCATGACTTTTAACGAGTTTAGATTAAACCTCAGCTCTGAAAAAGTTGAATTTGTATTTTTTACTTATTTAAAGCTCGGTATTCGGTAGTTCTTTGGGGAGCCAGTGATTGCAGGTGGCGGGCTGTTCGACGTGGAGGATTAAGAGGCATGCCTTTGTCTAGCAGTGGCCGTGATGATGATGATAATGATCCGATGTCTCAATAATAAAATTACCCTAAAAATAAGAATCTAGCCTCACTCCCTATTACATTAGACTTATAGAGGACTTACAAATGCTGAAAATTTAGTGTATGCACCTCTGCCTACCCTTTCGGGAATAAAGGAGTGACGTTGTTTACAATACAACTGGTACAAAATTCAATCATTAACTTCCTATAGCCACCTACACCTAAGTGAGACTTTTCTCCGTTTGCATATGAACTTGAATAATGTAGTTAATTTAATCTAACTCACTCAATGTTCGTATAAGGAATAAATTAGTAAAGTAATATTTTTTAGTGAGTTATATCGTATAGTATCTATTTAAAATTTTAAGTTTCATCTTCGTAATTCTAATCTAAGTAACGGACCTCTCAATGTGTATCCAAAGAACTCAAAAGTTGGATACTTGCCAAGTTAAACAGACGTAATCAAAATAATTAAAACCGAAATGGATTTAAAGTTAATGCGATTATGTTTGCAAAGCGAATGATTTCCTTTGAAACTTGTTTCAGTTGATTACCGAACCGTTATCAGAAAAATGTTGAGAGCGACAGATGTTTATTTCCGTGTTATTAGTCAGTCACCTGACTGTAGTTTTTCCGATAAAGTTAATGTATAAGTCTAAAGCTATTTCGGAGTCGTTCTAGTGTACCTAAATGTTTACTGAACTGTGTTCGGTGTGGACATTTTTGTCAATAGTTTTGTAGTTTAAATTAAAACATAATTATTGTGATTTTCTTCTATGAAGAGTTATATTTTACTCCTATATGTGCTATGATCACTCGATTAAGTAGTTAACTTAATTAAGTAATTAGATCGATTAACTTACACATTACGTTCTGCAGATATAAGAATCAAACAGTACATTTAATAAAAATCCTAACCTGACCAATGTTAAATCAATATGCAAGCGGTACCGTTCGTCAGATATGTATTTGTGCCATATAATTTATTAACCGTCCGGTCCGTGCACGGCATCACGGCGCCGTCACGACACGACTACGGCACGTAGTCGGATGACCGGCCGGCTTTAACGACCCAAACTTAGAGTGTACGCCAAACATTTATTTATTATTTAAACACAATCGCGACCTAGCCCCTACTAACGTATTGTCAGACTCTGTTGTGTAGAAGAAAATTATGTTTTGAATCTGAATTGGACAAAAAGTTTTCTTCATTTCCTGGAAATTGTCTTGTTATTTTGGCAAATCGACATGTGAAGTAGACAGAAGTTACCAGGCGCTCAAAAAATATAAAGAATAGAAGAAAGTAGGAAATATCTTAAGCAATGTCATAAAAATAAAATATAATATGATAAAAACATTCTTTAATTAAACCAACCTGAATTAATTTGAAACCCTTCACACTATTGATATAAGAGCAAACTTCTAAAACACCTGACGCCCTGGTACATGGGAACGTAAGACAAACTTTCTATTCTTCTATTACACACTGATATCGGCGCGAACTACCACGTACAGCATTAAAACTAGTTTCTCAAGTGAAATCTATGGCTCTTTTCATTGTGGCAGGCGATAAAACTGTCTGGAACTGCAGCCTCTGATGTTTTTGTTTCAAATGTTTGATCAAATCGACGGATTATACGGCTAAGTTGCAGCCAAGGATTACAATTGAAATGTTATCTTTATTCTAGGAAAAGTTTTGTAGTGTCGATGTGAAATAAATTTTATTAAAAACCATATAAAATATATACGGTACTGTATAAAATTGTAGACCACACTGTACACTAGACCACACTGTACATTATGGATGCATTAAAGTGATTTTATTAGATTTGATTTGAAAATGGTTTTAACATAAAAATATATTTTATATGTTTATAAACCACTGTCCTCTGTGGTGTGCGTCTATCTGAGTACAAAATGAGATAAAGTACTTAAATCTAAATAAAAAAAAACATAATTAATAGATTTTTTTTTCACCAAATAAGTAGGGAAATTCTTGTGAAATATTTATTAAGGAATGTTTGTATTAGCTATTAATTGTGAGTACAAAATATAAGATTAACTCAATAAATTAATTATCTCACTTAAGTAGAATTACCTACCAAAAACATGTAGAAAATACTCATTAATTCACGTAGAAAAATCACTGTTATCTCATTAAGATAAAGATGGATAACAAACGAGGTATTTTGAGAATAAAATTACCTAAGCGTTAATCCAAAATCTGCGACATTAATCACTAGGGCACCATAGCGGAGTAGCAAGTTGTCGCGTAACAATGCCTACCCATGGTAGGGTCACATTCCATAGAACAAAATTTCACAAACAACAGGGACCGAAAAGTTTGTTGTTATTAATTAAGAGTTACACTAAAAATAGTTAAAACGTTTAGGTACTGGGTTGTTTTTCACACGGTCTCGTCTCGTTTGTAATTTTATTGGTAATCATTACGTAATGCTTTATTATTTTGAGTAATTTTCAGTTTATTATACGTTTTTGCTTTGAACCTGTGAATGTCATAGACACGAAATAAAACATTCTGTGAACTGTAACATATAAACAATTTACACATATATATTATTGCTATTTTTTAATCCTTAAGGCCTTTTTTTCAGGTGGAAAATCATCCAATGACTACCTACTCCCGCCTTGGGTGAAGCCAGGGGGAGTCTCAAACTCTTACTGTCTAAAAACCTGTTTTTGCTACGGAGCCCCGGTAACCTGCTAGGTGGCAGCTCCGTATCGGTAATTTATATTGGTAGGTCATGGCAGTAAATAGTGTTTGAGGTCCTATAAAAAGGCCAAATATCACGATAGTCAACTAAATGTACAGAAATGGGAAGTATCCCTTGAAAAACATTAAGATATGTTGTCATATAAGTCTACAGACAAACTGTTTTAAAGTATACAAATCAATGCAAACTTGAATCGTTTTCCAATTATGAAAATACTTATCTTATTCAGTGGCCTGCACAAACATTTTCTCGGTTAACCCGAATAAATATTAACTTTAGAAATTCTCCAAATGTTATTCTTACGAACACAAAGTTTGTAAGAAAGCTTAAACTAAGATCTTGTTTTCATCTGTAATGCGTTTTTTTATAAACTAAAACTATTACATTTTAGCATTGGATCGGATCCTTGGCCCGATGCCAGCTCTCTATGTAATCATTTTTCTAAGATGCCTCAAGTTATTCTTGATATTTTGCCTCGTACGATGTAGGCACGGATAACATTTTACTAAAGTATTTGCTATTTATTTTATTATGTGTATATGTAAATTATATGTTGGACTGATCCATTAACTTAGATTTATCTAGATCGTAGTATTATGTTAAGTTGATGGCCTAGGATACAGATACCTGGAGCTGCGGACTGCCTAGCGAGTTACCGGGGCTCCGACTCGAAAAGCAGTAATAGGAACGGGGTGTTTTTTAGTCAGTAAGAGTCTGACACTCACTCTCGTCTCGCCTAAGGCGGTATAACCAGATACTTTAATTAATAAATCCCAGTAATACTTTGCCTGACCGGCAGTCGTAGTTGCGACTATTGGACCAACGAGGCAGTGTAAGTTATTTGATCATTACTTATAGAATGGACAAGAGCAAGCCAGAAAAGGCATCCAAACCACCATTTAAAAAACTCTTACATCAGTAACAAATTAAAAGTCTCCTTTAACAACTCTCTAGTCTAGACTAAATGTGGCTGACTACGTAATTTATTCCTAACAGACACATTTTAGTATTTTCATTAATTTAAATTCCATTTCGTAAGTAAATGTCTTCGCATCTGTCGCGTGTCTGCCAATACAAGTTGGGAGCTATCATAAATACAGCTCGCATATTCAATGTTCAATAAAATTGATGGAAGTATCACATTAAACTGTCAATAATATTGAAGTGGGAATTTTTAAAATATTACCTCCTTACTCTGCATCGTGAATTTTAGTTTGTGTAGGTAATAAAGTTATGTTGGTACCGTTCTTGTATACGTACGTAGATGTGGTTTGATGGCAGTACAATCTAGACTGATAAAAAAATTAGAGTGTCTTAATTAAAAATCACGGTTTACTCTCGTAAATTAATGGAGAAAAGCTCTATTAATTTCGAGTCACAGAAGCCATAGCATAGTCATTTTGCGTATCATTATAACAGGCTATGTAAAGTTTAATAATGAGACATTCTGTTATAATGCGAAATTAAAAAAAAAGAAAGATGTACATTTATTTAAAGTAACGATCTCCAACCCGTCGCCAAATATAAGATGAAATTAAAGACCGCTGTGATTTGTGACAGTAAAATGTCGTACCTACATAGGATACCATTAAGCAAAGGTCATTAAAAGAATTTCGTACTAAGGCAGCATAAAAGACGACGTATCACATACACAAAGTCAAGAGGAATCTTTCAAAGGCCGGGACCCAAATGAAAAGATCTCCTTTACAAAATAAAGCTACAAAGAAATGTGACACGATCCCAAATAGTTGCTAAAAGTGTCAGAGAAAGGGCAATAGAGTAATTACGTTTGACACAAAACTTTAGTTGCAATTGCTGAAAGAAGAACGGAAGTGCCGCCGCTCGTTTGCCACTTCCTTCCGCTAGGGCGCGCCACTAACTAGGGAGCCGAAAAAGTATCGATAATATAATTTTTGTTACGAAATTTTAGTTAAGTATCTGCTTTGTACTTAAGTCATTATTATGATCATTTTGTTCAACCACTAATCCTATAATATAAGTGGGGGAGAGTTATGCTTCGGCATGAACGGGCCGGCTCGACCGGAGTAATACCACAGCCTCACAGAACACTGACGTCAAACAACGCTTGCGTTATGTGAATGACTAACCGGAGGCCCAATTACTCCCCTTCCCAATCCCCGATTCCCCAACAGCCCACAAATTCCTAACCCCCAAAAGGCCAAAGTGTCTTGTTCTTGTTCTTAGCTTCTGGTGTTTTGGGTGTCCATGAGCGGCGGCGATTGCTTACCGTCTTTTTCGTTTACGGGCTTATACCATAAAAAAAAATACTACAAATTGTTCAATGTTTTGGTAAATTTAAATGTTTATTATAATTATGAAAAGTCCTTGTTTTACAGATGTCTTGTTAAGGATAAGGACAAGCTTTGTTTAGTTATGTAAGCGCCCGTTGAAGCAAAATATCGATATATTTCATTCGATATCATACCGCTACTACTACTAACTGTAATGTAGGTACTATAATAACCAACGGGAAATATACAGGGCTGTGTGTGATAGAAGGAATTTTATGTGCGCCTGGTACGCTTACAGTTTTTGTTTATGTATGTATTCCTAACGGCTCATGTCGCCCTGGTACGTTGGATTAGATAACGTTTTATTGGTTGTTTTTATGCTGTGTGTGTACAATTGAGAGTTATTTATTGTTTTTATTATGCGGTAACTACGAGTATTTTTTGAGTACGGTTCTCTTCTCATAAGTCAAAAGTTGTTTCTTTTTATCCTATTCATCAAAAAGGGTTTTACCTACCTAACCTTCAAAACTATGTTTGTTATATACCTACACATAGCCAGCTTAATTATTTGGAATGCAAATGAAATAATAAAAGATTGATTCAGAGATATTAAATTTATTTACCTATGACTTTGTTAAAACAAATATCAACAATGGTTACTGCATAATTAATACCTTGGCCAGCAAAACTAATATTTTTACTCACCATTAAAAATTAACAATAAATAATGTCGCTTAAACCTAAAAACTTATATCACAATAGTATTTAATTGCAAGCTCGAATAGCTTTTAGCTTCAGTCGAAACATTCAATTTACATATTGCAAAATAATACTAACCATAAAGGGATTAATCCCATCACATAAATGTACTAACCTACTACAGAGTATTACCAAGCTCGGCGCTGTTTGACAAGCCCTCGATGCATTTTAAAAGAGAATTTCATTCATATCACCGTTCCCGTTCAATACCGAGTCAACTTGTTGAGCAAAATATTTTTCAATATGAAACGAGTGTTACGCATTACTGGGATTGAATTCCAATTGAAAACGATTCAGAATATGTCAGACAATCCCGTAATAAATACGATTATTGTACAGTAGAACTCCAATTATCCGAACTCCGACTATCCGAATCGCCGATTATCCGAATCACAAAAATTGTCCAAAAAAGTCTAAGTGCGCTATTATTCTCCCCCCCCCCCCGCGAAGCCAGTGTTTGCGCGTCAAGTCTTGACTTGACTTGACTTGTCTTAACTTGCCGTTGTGCCTACACTAACTTCCCCCCGCAATTTAATTCAATAAAAAAATAGTGCAATATCAAAACGTAGCTTTTATTCTCCTCAACGGCAATTTTTTTTTAAAAATCCGATTATCCGAATATTTGATTATCATTTTCAATGGTTGGTAATGTCTGGTTCGGTTTTATTGAGAGTTTGTTCTAAGCTTTCGTATATGAATACGAAGAAACATTTCAATTTTATTACTTTGTTTATATCTTTTATTATTGTGTGGAAATAAGAGAGTTGATTTTCAACGACCATGCATTGAGTTTTAAACCATAAAACTATTGATAATAACACATTCTCAAACAGTATACCTAAACGCAAAATGTATCTTATACACTCTTATACCTCTATCTTTACGTTACAATAAACATTATGCCTTAATACCAAACAAAATGTCGCAGAACAGATACCTCAAAATAACATTCACCTCTAAATTATCTGGAGTAAATTCCTTTCAAGAGTGCTTAGAGCCGGCTAGATTTCTAAGACACAGGGCGGTATTCAGGCATTCAGTGTAAATCTTGTGCGCGGGAATGCGGGCCTGTGTCGTCGCCATGACAGTTTTGCAATTAGGCGTCCCGCAAAATGGCGGTGCTGCGAAATTATCGCGCGGTTCGTAATGCTCCGTGCAGACTTTGGGAAGGATTTGAACCAATATTGGGTGTAATTTCAAGTAATATTGGTTTTCAACAATATTGGTTCATTTACATGATATTAATTTATAATAGTGGCTGTTGTTGGTTTAGGTTTGACTATGATATATTTCAGTCGTTACAGATGTTTGATAAATAAACAATTTTAATTGTAAACGTCGTCCAACTATTTTACTAGCAATATCAATTTATTTAAATGACCTAAAACTTTTGTGTAAACAGTTTCTTCTTTTATTTTATACGTTGGGTGAAAACATTGGTCCAACATTGTCAATCGTGTAGACTCAGCACAACCGCAGTGACTTGTGTAACTAAGTTTCAGCTGAAGTATCAGCCGGCTGATTAAGTGACTTGCATTAGGCAGTGCGGCTGATTTTGTCAAAGCAAATAGCCCGCCAAATAATTAGTTTCTTTGTAAACTAAGTTGAGAGTTAAATTGTGAACTGTGAGGAGTAATTATCGACTTTAGACAGTACTTAAGTGTACCACTTATTAATGGTTCTCATTTCATTCTAGTTTTTTTAAATACCAATAGTATTAGAGGAAATGTTCAAGTACAGATTTTATTTTCTACTTCAATTTAGTAGACATTGACAATCTTTAGGATTCGGGTCCAAACTTAATCTCGATTAGAAACGGTTTTTTAACCTCGAAGTACCCTAAAAGCGAAAAATGTAAATTACATTTCGTTGGTTCACAAGAGGTTCGCAATAGGCGTAAATTGCTCCTTATTCGTTCCCGAGTCGATCCCGTTTCGTGGCTAATGGTATCGGGAGTGTAGGTAAATACTGGGTAAATATATACCACAGGCTTTTACCGTATTTGAATAAGTCCTGCTGCGCTCTGATCGACGTGTCACGAATAGTTTTTGAGCTCTTCGATTTGATGGTAGCCTGGTACCTGCGCTTTGATTGACCTAATGAATGATACATATTATTATAGTGTGTACCAATACATAACAAACACAATGTGTTTAGAGTACTAGAATCTTTGTTAATGGTTTAAGAAGGTATCTACAAGAAAACTAATCACAAACTACACTGATATAAAAATCTCTAGTCACTATCTTCGAAGATGACTGAAAATAAAATACTGACATTTTATAACAATTACCGAATCAATTTCAATTGGGAACGTTAACAACAGAAGTAAACAGCGAGTAACCCAATAGTGGACGAGTGTAGGTCCACTATTGAATTAGCGTAGTGTCCCTTTGACGGTGTCAGTAACCGCAGCGGATGTCCACACCGATGGCACAGCTAGTCTGCGGTTCCTCCTGTATCGCATTTGACGTGACTGTATGTGCATAGAAATGTGTAATCTCCTATATTTGAGTTGTAGTAGAGATATGGAAATATTAAGGACATATAACATTTTAAGGGACCAGAAAGGAATTCAGAATTCAAAGCAGTAGAATGAATTTAGGAAGTGTATCTGATATTTGCAATAGATTCAGTGTTATTCTTTATCTGTTTATAATTGTTCCATTGCTGGGTAAAGGTCTCTTCTTACACAGAGAGGTATAGAAGTAAAACGCTTGTCTTCGTGAGAGAGACACAGCCGGTCTCCGTGATTGGCCAGCTCCTATAAACCAACCAATCAGAGCACCGAACGCAATCCTTTCGGTCTCACTAAACGTAAAGCAAAAGCCCCTGACTTTAACCAATAGGTATTATTAACTAAAAATAAGTAAATATAATAATTTTGTTCTAGCTCCCATACACATTTAAGTACCGTAAAACATGGCAACTTTACCATATTTTGGAACAAAAATCGAAATATATTTTTAACCATAAGACGCATAGAAACCAAAACTATATATTTAGAATTGTAGTCTATCTGGCTCACTTTACCGTAATCGTCATTATATACAAACGCTTACTTTAGCCGTAGTAAAGAAAAAACAACATGGGTAAAGATACCAAATTTTTGGCAACTTTACCTACGCGCCGTATTCATCGTGTATTGCATATTAAAGAGTTGTTGAGGTACAGAGGGCTTCATCTAGGACCTCTTCGTATTATAATGCAAACAATATGAGGAAATCTATAAAGATAACGGCTACAGAGACAGTAGGGAAAGTTGCCACGGGTTTCATCGTAATTTACATACAAATAATTTGTTACGCTCGGGGTTGTCAAAAAATGAGAATTATTTTTATGACATGTATATTTAAAAAAAAAATTATAAAACTTAAACCTAAATTAAAAAAAAGCATAAATATCTGACATAAATATGGTTCCCTTTTAAACTAAATTAAGTTCTAAAATTTTTAGTATTTATGTTTAAACTTGTAAAAAAAGGCTACAAAATAATGTTTAATCTTTTGATTTTTTAATTTTTTGACTTCACTATCTCCATAGCTAATTTTAACATTACTTTCGTATACTTTTTATATTGTCTAACTCCGAGTTATCTGCGTTTTGTTTCATGTGAGCCATTTTGGCTCTAAAATAAAAGGTATTATTAAATACATTATAACTTATCATCCAGGATATTCACTATTATGCTGGGAAATTTAGGTATTCGAAAATGGTTACATACACACAAACAAGAAAAAAACATTTATTGCCAACCCTAACTGTAGGTAAAGTTGCCACAAAGCAGGCCGTGGCAACTTTACCTAACCTGTGTCAACATTACCGAAGCGATTATTTATCAATAAATTAAAGAAAAAGCAATTGCTGACATTACAACAGTAATCCCAACTATATTATACATTCAAGATCAAAATTTCACTCACCTGTGACATATAATTAAGGCTCTGTGAGCACAATTTAGGAACTACTAACTTTTAGCACATTTTCACGCATACATTGTGACGGCCATTACTGGCATAATAGCAGTCTTGCGTCTACGCAAAATATAGTAAATATTTCCTTTTAATGTCTAAAAAATACTACTATTACAAAACAGAATTCTAGTGGGTAGATTTTTAGATAAATGAGTTTATACTGAATACCTATAGTATGGTAAAGTTGCCAAGGGTCCGGTAAAGTTGCCATAGTTTACCGGTACCAAAAACATTCCAATTCTGTAGAACAACTTGAGATTAAAACAAAAGACCGACTTCTTTACAACTGCAGTATGAATATAAACGAGGTTATGAATCGTTTTAATTGTAACTAAACTCATAAACTCCACCAAAGTGCGTACAGTGTCCACAAATTTCTAGAATTTCCGCAACATTTTCCCGAGAAACGGTTTTAATGCAAATCAACGGGTGTACGGTGACTATGTTGTTATGTTAAGCGGGACAAAACCGTTAGTGTTCTGTTTTCCTTTTATTTTTGAAGATGAATGGTGCATGTATGCAATTAGAATTCGAACAAAAGGTTATTCTTATGTTAGTTAGCTTTTTTGCTATGTTTTGTCTTTTGTTGTAAAGATAATATGGGTAGGTGAATACCATCTGCACACAAACTGCTGAGTGTGATGAATAAGGAAGAGCAGAATAAGTAGAATTTGTGTTCTCACAATAGTACATGTATCAGAAATAGACAACACACAATGGGAAACATATTGAATCTAAATATCACATGACGTTTCTATTTTTTTTTTTAATGAATCAATCTAGTGTTTTTATTATTGCGATCCATCTACCTAGTCTTCTGTACAGCTGTCAATATAGCATCGTCATTATCAACAGTCCGATAGTTAACACCTATTAGGGACCTGTACCCTTAGTACGAGTTTTTATTACGTTTAACGTGATCAAAACGAGAGCGCGTTCGGCACTCTGACTGGCCGGCTCGAATAAACCAACCAATTAGAGTGCCGAACGCGCTCTCGTTAAGTAAACTCATACTAAGGTTACTGTACTATGAAAAAGAAGATGGTTTTTCTCTTGCTTTTCGTTCAAAAATAAATATACGAAAGTATTCATAACAAGGTCAATTAGTAGTGAGTTTATTTAATAGTTCCTACAGCATGGAAAACCCATTCAACTGGATTTGTTGCATTCAAAACACAGTTCTGTGGCGTTGTAGTACTAAGGTATTCGCAGTTTGAGCTAAACTTGCAGTCGTAAAGTGAAGCCTGCCTTAAAGTATAAGAAAAAGCGAATTTTATCCAGCTTTTTATAAGTACTGCGGATGACGACAAAGGTAGCTCGCCGCCCAATCAGAACCAGACCCGTGCGTACGACGCGTCGCGTTCCGCGCTCACCTCAAAGAGCCATTAGACTTCCACAGATGGAGTTCAGCAGGGCTGTAGCCTAATCTGGAGCTGCGGACTACCTAGCGGTTTTACCGGGGCTCCGGCTCGAAAAGCAAGAGAAGGAACGGGATGGTTTTAGTCAGTAAGTAAGAGTCTGACACTCCCTTTTGCCTGGCCCAAGGCGGGAGAAGTCATTCGATGATTTTTCCTTCTCAAAAAAGGGTGTTTCTAAATTCGCTAACCGTTTCTGTTTTATTCCCAAAGTCCCCATTTGTCAGGTGGCACAGCATGTATGTTGTGCTACTCGACTGGTAATGAGGTTCACATTGCTACCTATTGATATTTGTTACGTTTCTATTCAACTATTGCTGGCATTATTGAGTAAGTAGGAATAAGGCTTGCTGTATGCAAATAAATTAAAGTTTAGTATTAAGTAAAATGTGACACAGGTTAATGCAACTTTATGCAGTTAAAGCAAAGATTTCAATAAACTCTGTAAAGAGTTTTCTTTTGACCCATTTAATACAAAACACGCCGTGACACGCAGGCAGCTAAACCATGAGTTCTTTAACTCTTGTAGTATCTGCACGGTCTTTACTGTAATTTGTGCAGAATTATGGGTTGCCTTTTTTTTAAGAGGGGAAAATCATCCAATGAATTCTCCCGCCTTGGGTGAGGCGAGAGGGTGTGTCAGACTCTGACTGACTAAAAACCACCCCGCTTAAACTCCTGCTTTTCGAGCCGGTGCCCCGGTAAGCCCGCTAAGTAGTCCGCAGCTCCAGATCAGGCATCAGTCCCACTGGGTCTCATCAACCGATTGCTACAATTTTTACACACCTCTTTCTCGTATAAAATTAATACCGTGTTATTAGTTTATACCTCTCCAGTTTAAAAACTACGCATGCGCGCAATGGCATTAGTATTCCTTCCCCATTCGACGCAGATAAATATCCAATAACAGCCTATAACTGTCGTATTATACTTGTTATTGAACTAACATTATATTGTTATATGTCGCGTAAATTATTATGGCCACCATATTGAGTTACCAATGTGGTAGAATGCCTTTTTTTCTAGAAGAGGTAGACTGAACTGCAGTAGTGCTAAAGGAAATAATAAGTCATAATTATCAGGTCTTCTGATTTCCATGTAGATAAGAAACCTTCAAGAAAATTGCACACTCCTTTAAAAAGGCCGGCAACGCACCTGTGACTCTTCTCGTGTTGCTCTTCTGGTGTTCATGGGCGGCTCTGATCGCTTACATTAGGTGACCAGTATACTCGGTTGCCACTTAATCCATAAAAAAATGTAGGTACTTAATTGGGTAGATGATTAACTTTATATTGTAATATCTCTCCGGTAGATTCTTTTAAAACATTCGACACGTATTTTTATTGTCTTACTAAAACAAATACTTGCGACTATCACGACATTTTGATTTGAAATATCGCGTGACGTCACTACTACGTACGTTTTATAGTACGCAGAAATGACGTAGCCACCTCCCACTCTTAAATTTTGATTCGTTTAACCTAAGTATTGTTACCTTATACGACAAAATAAAAAAATACGTATGTAATATTTTTTTATAATCTAAGTAACGAACTAAGTAGATTTTAATTTTGATACCCCGTCATCATCCCAATTGGATCTAGTCTCATCAATTTGCCCACTCCAGACTCCGTGCTCAAAATTAAGCACATCGATTGCAGACACCCTGTTTAAAAAAAGCTAAACAAATAAAATTTAAAAAATAAACTATCAAAAAAATCTCATCGAGTTCGAATATGTAAAAGGAGAAAGAATGGTCGCATTCGTCCTCAGAATTTCATTAGCAAACGGAGTCACTAATTACTTCGGCACTCGATCGGAGACGAGCCGAGCTCTAGAAAGGGCCAATTCATCGAATTCTAATTAGAAAAAACTTATTCTGATCTCCTAAAGCCGAAGTTACGGCATCATTGTTTTAGTCGCATCTGCTTAATTTGATATGCAATTCTCACCTTTATCACACCGTGTTTAAGGTGCACGCGTTTTATTACCTCCAATTTAAAAGTTAGTTCGATGTTTAGTGCCCATCAAGCGTGGTTCCCGTTAGTTTATTGCGTTAATCTTTAAGCTATGAGAGTTTAATTACTAACGTTTGTTCTTCTTTTGGCTAAGTTCTTAGCTTCAGTTTATATTTTAGAGTTATTAAGGATCGGTTCATATCTGACGTAAAATATTTCAAGCGCATCATCGGTCGTACTGACGTTACCATCGGTTGAGTGTGAACGGATAACTGTTTTTCAATACATTTGTCTCTTTAGGCGTTACGCGACCGATGATATTGCTCGAAGATGACGCATGCTCCGTCAGATATGAACCGACCCTAAGACTAATTTTCTTATCTAATAATTAATAAATCGAAGTGTGTTTTTACTTTAACACTTACAGATAATATACCTATCATCTTTCTATCTATCCTGCCTTATATTCCACTGAATTCGACTATAACTACTTAAATAAGGACTGTAATTACAGCTTAATGTAATAACATGGAAGACAGTAGTAAACACACATTTTTATTAAATACATTCAGAACCTCACGCTTGTCTCCCACGGAGTACGCAGAGACGAGAGATGGAACGCCATTTGCTACTACGAATAATACCTACCTCTTTCGCTTCATCAACAGTCAACAGTCTTTTCCATGCATGATTGTTGGTTAAGGGTACTTTAAAATGTGGCCCTTCTTTAATTAGCCAATCTGGTCTCTATATGTCCATCTAGAGCATCCTCTACCGACGGCCCCTTTATGAAATTATACGACAAATGCTGTTAAATGACCTCATACCAAATGTAGAGCAGAATAAATCAAATATTTGTCTAATAAACAGTACAAAATTCTTCAAAACCGATGTTATCCTTTAGAGATTAGATATATAAACGACTCCATACCTTTTTTCTTGTTCCATGACTACTGTCTATTTCTTCGAGAATGCTCTGCGTGTTACTTGAATACGGGATGAGGGGAATAAAGCTAGTTACACATGCAATGGTCTAAACAAGCTGGCTTTGCGTCAGATCAACTGTGCTTACTTACTTGTGAACGAGCTTTAGATTACTGAAGGAAGAATGGATGTGGTAGTTCGATCTTTTTGTTGTGGGATTATGGGGACCTTACCTTAGTGATTGCATCTAACGATTGCATTAAGCTACGTATTTTATTATTTTTACCTACTTACTAACGTATTGTTCTGTTGATTTTTAGTTAGTGCTAGGTAGACCCGGAGTGCAGTAAACACCACGGTTAAACGGGTAGATCCATTCGGGAGTATGACATTGACTATTGCAGTTAAGGACTTCAAAATTAAAAAAGAAACTTTGAAATTGGGTAAATCCTTGGTTTAGCCCTCACTCTTGTTAAAACAGCAAATTAAATGACAAAACCTAGTACTTCTAAATTATAACAAGATATCAATAGACAATTAACACAATCAAATACCACATCAGTTCATCACGCTCAGTTAATTTTCCTACATCCTTAGAAGTAAGCAAAACACGTAGTCGCCGTTTGTTTTCATACGCGGGGGCCACTTTCGGGCCGCGGCCGAATTGCCGGGCCCCAATACGACCACGTCCTTACAAATAAACCTACAACAGACTTTCGAAAAATATCGGATTAATTCGGGTATTTGGTGTCTGTCTGTATTTGAGCTTATATTTTCTATAGTTACTTGTACGGTTAACGTAAGGACAGTTCGGTGATTTTCGTAAACTGATTTTTTTAGAAATATCTTCTGTAGGTATATAGATACTCTTTTCATTGTGCTTTTGAAGGCTTCGTACAGGTAAGCCTTATCTTATTTGTGCGGCTCTGCGAACGGCGAGCAAGGGTAGCTCGCCGCCCGACCAGAACCAGGCCCCTGCGTGAATCCTCAAAGAACCAGACCTCCACGAATAGAACGTAGTGCTGATGCCTGATCCAGAGCTACGGCCTACCTAGTGGGTTAAGCAAGAGTAGGAACTCGGTGGTTTTTAGTCAGTAAGGGTCTGACACTCCCTCTCGTCTCTCCCAAGGCGGGAGAAGTCGTATTATTGTAAAAATATTTAAAAATTTGTTAATTTGTTTGACATGAATCAAGTTGATGTCATAAAGTTTAATAAACCGTCATTAAATAAGCAGGTAAAGACATTAAATATTAAATAATACCTTGTACTCCGCCATATAACACGTAGTTCAATCATAGACCTCAATCAAAAAACATGACGAGTTTACGAGAAACCCATTTTGTTTTAATCTAGAGGTCCCTGAAACCAAAATGTTTACATGTGACCCCAATCAAATCAGTTGAAAGGAACCTTCCATATTCCCTTTTTTAATGTAAACAACGGATAACCAATAAGGAAGTTTTATAAGTTAGCCACAGTGAAAAAGGCTTCGAATCGATGTCAGGCTGAGAAAAACGGGAATCCATATTTGATGAGGGAAGTCTTAAGTTATTCATTTTTGTACCGATTGAGGAATAATTCTCGAGTCGGTTTCCATACACAATGTGGGCGACAGCATGTGCATCGTATTTTATGTTCGTTTACTTTTATGTTGTGTGGTGTAAAGGAAAAAATTGAATGAGCTTTTTATATCTCTGCAGATGTTTGGGTTTATGGTGTCTCTGTGTTGTGTATGCTTTCCTAGTACTTGTACCGAATTGTTTTTGATAGATTGAATCTGGATCACAGATTTTTGTTGTTTTCTTGTTGGTATAAGGTAAAGTTGTAGGGGATATGGAAAACCTTTGGAAACATACTTATTGTATGTATTTGAAATTGTTGTCAATATTTGCAAATAGAAACCGACAAACAGACTTGGAAAGTAAGTAACTAAAAGGCACGACACTGGAGAAAATTTTAGTGTGGGGAATAGTTTTTTTTAATAGGTGTATCGATATTTATGTATTTATACACCAGCATTTTATTAAAAAAAGTCTATTTATTAAAGAAATATGGGTACCTTATAAGAAATTCTAGAGTGGGTATCATTTTTATTAGTTATCTCTACCATAGTTTGTAATAGAGTAACTTCGTCAAAAACAGTTACGTATCGTTAAAATGTAAGAAATCATCAGATACGTACTAAAACACGAGAATTTATAACAATACCATAGATAATGAACAATGTTATCATAAACATGACTTTAATGCATTTATAAATTAAGAATACAGCGGAATAAAGACCTTTACAATAATACTTATATCTAAAAAATGCGGAATTTTATGTTTGACTGTTTATCACTCAATGGCGAAATAAATCTGATTGTCGAGATAGACTATGATCTAAATAACAGACAGTATTGTTCCAATAAAAGTGTATTCCATAATTTGCTTATTCAAATATTAAAAATGCCACTCTATATAAGTTGCGGCAATGACTAGTATTCGATTATTCTTAGTCAAAACGAGCGATGCTTAAGTAAAGTCCACAAATTGTTTCCTTCAATAAACAGGTTTTATGTATTAAACAGTTTCTCAGTCACGTGTGTATAGTGTACTGAGTAACACATCTATAGTGTTTGTTGAATATTGTAGTGCTTACAAATCATGAGTGTCATAAAAACTCCTAAATTATTATGTTGTCTTGGTAAGACAGATGATTGTAAAGTGAGATAATTTAAGAAATATGTTGTTTTAGAGATATTTAATGTGAATTATGATCTATTGCAGTGTTAATATTACATGTGACGATTGGACAAGATGTGTTGGGTGATACTGAGGTAAATATAACTTGTATCATTAAGCAAATGATTATTACGGAATAAAGATGAAGTGATATAGATTTTATAGTGTCCTGATTGCGCGGAGGTTTTAGCTCACTTCTCATGCATGAGGTTGGTGGGTTCGAAACTTATTTACCAACGGCCAATATTATTATATATTTCTCATCTTATTTTTATTACCCAGTGGTAGTGCAAGATCGTGATTCCATCAAGGTTATGAGGCCCTGGTAATCAAAATTGTTCAATGCCAAGGATATGATAATTAACCATAATTCTTTACTTACCATGTGTTAGTAATTTTGTACCGATAAGGAAATAATTATGTAGCTTTATGAAGAAATATGGTTTATTTATTTCTAGCTTCTTTATATATTATTTTCTCATTCATAACCATCTTATTATGTGATCTCAGCCACCAAACGACCAAGAAGAAAGCATACGAGTGGGGTCTTTACCACCAGTATTAGCGGGCAGTTTGAGCCAGCCCTACAATATCACTGATGATCCGTGTGCGCCGTATAATCCACCTGTACCGGACTTCAGGGGCCCTGGTAGAAGAGTTAGTGACGTGAGTAAGTAGCTACTCATTTGTTTGTATATCTATATATTTTATATATTTTTGTTTGTATTTAATAGGGCTATTGTCGCTTGGCGACCATATGCGCCCAGTGCAGGAAAAACAGAAGAGTTTGGTTACTCTCCGATTATGATTTGCTACTCCTTACGATCTCTTATCACAAATTTCACACAAGTGTTGTGCTTTATTGGACACTGGATTTTTAGTTCATATAAAGCATGGAGTTACAAATTTTGTCCAATGTCAATTGTAATGTTTTGCACGCCATTTATGACTAATTTTCTTAATAATTTAGTTTTGTATTTTTTGTTCAATCACATTACATTGACTTTCGCAGAATACCTGTCAAATCTGTGTATTATTCGTAATTTGCTCTTGATAAATATCTTGGTAGGTACAAAATCTATGAATATAAAACTTTTTTATTTTTCTGCATAAATTGTTATATGTAGAACAGGTCAGGTGACAACCAGTTTTTAAACGTAGGTACTTGGTCTTATATTGTACTGGATCGTCATTTGTCCAATGTCTATAAGTTGATTAACCTTTATATCTTATTGCTTATGCGAAAGGTATCATCAAATTATTATTGCGACTTTGTCTAGTCTCAATAAATGATTCAGAATTATATGGAACTAGATGCAATTTTTTTTGTAAATCGTTGCTCCACACAAAGATTTTCTTCTGTGTTTCTGGGTGGTTTACAATCAAGACCCTTAACAGAAATTGGTAGGATCCAAAAGAGTTAATCGAACCCGCTACACGTTACGCGGCAGCCGGTTGCCCAGCCACCGCGCCAGTCAAGAATGTTCGACTGTTGCAGTTAAAATGTTGCTTTTTTAATCCAATCGAAAATGTGAAGTTGATATTTGTTACTTTTTATTTCAGAATGTTACGAGTACATCTGGCATGTAAAATTACGGGATATAAAAGAAAAAAGGGCTAAAAGATGTAAGTTAACTTTGATATAAGTAACAAAAGGTTTTTACTTAGAATAGATATTACTTTTAGTAAGTAGAGTGTAAAGCATGGTCATGTTATATTATAAATATTTTGCTTTTGTCAAAAGGTAGTGAAATACATCCAGTCCCCGGTATTATAGGAGGGCGCATAGCAAAACGTGGAGAATTCCCAAATATGGTAAGGAATTACAGAATTCTTACATATTAATATAAAACTTTTTTATTTTTCTGTTATAGATTGTTATACATATGTAGAACAGGTCAGGTGACAACCAGTTTTTAAACGTAGGTACTTGGTCTTATATTGTACTGGATCGTCATTTGTCCAATGTCTATAAGTTGATTAACCTTTATATCTTATTGCTTATGCGACCCTGGTATCATCAAATTATTATTGCGACTTTGTCTAGTCTCAATAAATGATTCAGAATTATATGGAACTAGATGCAATTTTTTTTGTAAATCGTTGCTCCACACAAAGATTTTCTTCTGTGTTGTTTGTCTGTGTGTCTATGCGCGCTAATCTCAGAAACGGCTGATCCGAGTTGGATGCGGTTTTCACGAATATATTGTGGTATGCTTCAATTTACATTTAGTGTGTGTTTCATGTCAATCGGTTCATAAATAAAAAAGTTATGTCAAATTAAAGAATCACGTCGAACACTATTCTATGCTTATCCAATCGAAAATTTGACGGATTTGGTTGAAATTTGGTACAGATGTAGTTTAGAACCTTAGAAAGGACATAGGATAGTTTTTATTTCAAAAATCAAAAATCAAAAAATAAAAATAAATTTATTCCGGACATACAGCCCGACATTGTTCAATTTCGTACTTATAGTACTATCGTAGAAGAAGTGTATTATCAGTCGTATGATTATTTGTCTGTAGTGGTCCTGCTGTTTCGTATATTCTAAATAAATTAGTTTCGTTGTATTTGTCAATTAATAAGTTTATTTGTTGGGATTTCCAGTCCCCGGTTAAATTATTTAACGTAGGTTTAGTTTGATTGATATCGATTATTAGTAGTTACTGTAGTTAGTTTTTTTAATAAAATTGTAAGTCTAATTTATTAATTAATTAGATAGATTAGATTTAAGTCGTTTCTTTTAAATTATTTAGTTTAAGCTTGGTTATTATAGCATAGAGGATAGGTTGTAATATAATTTCTTTTTTAATAGTTATAAATTCGTAATTCGTAGCTTTCTTTAGTTTTAAGTTAGTTTTCATCTTAAGGCCGGAAAGATTATAATATTTCTTTAGTTTAAGTCCGTTTTTAAACTATTTTTTTCAATGCCCTAAGTGGGGGTACATCTATTAAATTCGCAGAGCTCATTATGTTGATTTTTGAAGAGTTCCTTGGAATATCTTCTACATCTCATTTTTGAAGAGATTCCGCGAGATCGGGACTGGGCTCCAACACAATTGCGGATCGTGTGAGTGGTTACAAAATATTATATTTATTGATGAAAATATTTTTTACGGCTTGTCTCTGAATCTCTACTACGCTTGAATCGACTACAAATAGAAGTGATATAATAGCAACGGTAATTTCACATGTGTTATAATGGTATGTTTGATTCTTTAGAATGTTAAGTCATGCCAAGAAAAAGTTACCCATCTATCTAAGTGTCAGTTTAACCTAAGAACTGTTGTGACAAATTAGCTTTCTAGTACATACCCCCTTAGATACCCTTGTATTCACTAATTTATACTTTTACAACTGCGGGTAATAAGCCGTGGTTATAAATGGGATTAAAATAACAATCTTCTTTGGCTAATACATCAAAATATCCAGTTAAGATTACTCAATTCAGATAGGGATCCATTATTTGATGGATTGTAATTTGTAAGAGCTTATCTGAATACTTCAGTTTTATAGTACGATTGTACGAATAAAATTTATCACAGAGTGTCTGGGAGGAAATAAAATAGATTCATAAAAAGTTGAGTTTTCGACAAACCAGGCTGTGTTTTAATAATGATTTTGGGAATTGTTCTTTGAAGAATGATTTTAAGTTCGTATTTGAACACAATTTGGAGGTATTGTTTTGGATAGATGTCGTATTAAATTATTCTAGTTCATCTAGTAAATTATTAATATTTTAAAAACATCGATGAGCTATTCCCGCTGGGGATATCTTGTTGTTTTATATTTCATCCATTTGTTATTTTTACAGAGAATAATTTGTAATATCATTCTATTTCAACTTAACTTTATTAATTTTTTTAAAACCTTCAATATCACGTAATTTATAAACAAATTGTTATTTTCCCTTTTCCCCAACAGACTGATGGCATCGCAGCATACGATGTAAACATTAAAAACATTATTGTTCACCCTCAATACAATTCACCGAAGCAGTACTTTGACATCGCTCTGATGGAAGTGGACCAGAAAGTTTACTTCTCACGAGACGTCCAGCCTGCCTGCTTGTGGACTAAGCCTGATATTGAATCGCTTAGTCGAACCGCTCTGATCACTGGCTGGGGAGTAGTTGAATCAGGTAGGAAGGTTCTTTAAAACTTAAACAACTTATTTTACACGAATTAATCACGGAGACTGTCTGTACACCACACACCAAAGTATCGGGCCGCCTTTACGCTTAGTATTGAGACTTGTCCAACTTACTCAATAATGACGTCACACTAATTATAATTGGTAAATTTTAAAATGGATAGAAAACTTACACACGGTAGTTGATCAGTTTTTGATCGCACCAAATTGATCATATTAAGGTTAGGTGAAATTAAAACTTCTCAAGTAAACTCGATAGTGAAAATAACTCGCTTTTTGTTGACGTTTCATAGTCATCTTTATCTACAGGAACCCTTAAAACATCGCCTGAACTCCTGGCTGCAGATGTGGATTTTATAGACACGAAAACTTGCGACGGTCTTCTCAAAAGATCATGCAATAGAAACTGGTGTGGGCTGAAAGAACATCAGCTTTGTGCTGGCAAATTGATTGGTGGGAAGGATGCCTGTCAGGTATGCAGTGATCTAGTATAGGTTATTAATTCTGGTATAACATATAACGTCAATCTGGTTGTTAAGATTTTCTATGAACCGTAACGAGCTAATGACGTACTTTGTTAAGCTTGTGGTCAAAACATAGGTCGTTTAATACCAGTTATGATAACGGCCAAACCAAAACAGCTGCTATTACCTATTACGTATAACTTAGAAAACAAAACAATTTGAATTGTAATTTTTTATTTTGTTTCTCCAGGGTGATTCAGGAGGACCACTTCAAGTAAACATTCCTCTACCAATTAAAACACAAGGCAATATGAACTACGTGGTTGGTGTGACGTCATTTGGCATTGGCTGTGGATTACCAGGGCTACCAGGAGTTTATACAAGAGTAGCAAGCTTCGCTGACTGGATTGAGGGCATAGTGTGGCCGGGAGAGAAATAATTTTGTTAGGGAAATTGAATATCCTAATGTTTATGAACGCCTAGTAATGCTATTTTTGGTCCTTTTCAGATCTTTAACGCTGTCGACAGTGATTTTAATTTATTATTTCGTTTATCGCTATTAATGATATTGGCAATTACCTATGTTACTTTATCGAAAAAAATAATTAAGAAAGCATTAATTGATTCAGGTATTAAAATATCTTGTCCTGTTACATTGATTGAATGGGAATCGAACGATGATCATATCAATTATTTTCTCTGTAGAGTCAGTAATGGACGTGTATTTTATTTCATTAAATAAATGAATATTTTGTCATGATGAAAAGTTTGTGTGTTATTTTTGTATTTTTCTTCATAGGTAAGTGCTTTTTTAATAATAATATTTTCCTTGTAATTTGCGTTAATTGTAATAACTTCAAATTGAGTGCTGTGAAAATGATTTTCAGTGTATTCGTGTGGACAAGCTACTTCAATATTGGAAAATTCAGAGGTAAGCGTTGATTTCATTGAAAATGTTGAAAAAACATCAACCATAACACAAATTGTTCCTGACGTTCAAATATATGTCTGAATTTCAGCCACCAACTAGTGAAAATGTGGCAGTCAATGAAGCTAGTCAAACCACTAACCAACAGTCTGTACCTCCACTCCTGAGTGCATTAAAACCCCATCAACCTAAATCAACTACAGTACATTCTTCGACTTCCAGTCTACCCACTGGGTCACCACCAACTATAGCTGCGTTACCTTCACCAAAAGTACCATCTCTATCAGAAAAGTCCTCAGTTTCCTCAACCACAACTCCTGCTCCACTTCGCCTGATAGCTACACCTACTACACCTCCCAATTCTCGAAAATTCCCTATATCCCACACTACCACGCCAAGACCTCCTGTTACACCAGCCCGCCATATTGCACCAATACCTAGCCAGTACTCTTTCCTCAGTACTCCCACACATCACGTACACCCTTACGATCCATGTGCACGATTTGTTCCGCCACCTAAGCCAGATTTCAGGGCGCCTGGTAGAAGAGTCAGTGAAATGAGTGAGTGAGAAAAACGTTTTGTGTCTTTAAATAATTATTTTGTTTCCGTGCTAGGAAAAAATAATTTGGTATTTATTTTCTCTTATTTTTCAGAATGTTTCGAATATATTTGGCAAATGAAAATGCGAAATGATAAAGCAGGGCAGGAAAACGAGTGTAAGTATGATGTTAATAATACTGTGTACACGTTTCGTCTTTCTTGCTTAAAAACATAATCTATTTGATTTATCTAAATCTGATGTATTTCTGTTTAGGTTTCGAAATGAGGTCCAGAGGTATGGCCCATTACGTTGTAGGAGGTCACTTTACATTTACGGGTGACTACCCTAACATGGTATGTGAAAAACCAATCAAGACCAGAAGAATTGGTGGGATGACGTCTTCCCATTAAGTATAAAAAACCAAAGCAGTTTATTAATTCTTTACTTTTAAGTCAACTTATTTTTCCAATTACCAGGGCGCCATCGGATGGAAAGAGGTCATTGGAACATGGAAGTTCATGTGTGGATGTACACTTATTAGTTCAAGATTTGTGCTTACAGCTGCCCATTGCTCTAAAGCATCGTCAAGAGATACCACCATTGAAGACGTAATACCGAAAATAGTGAGACTGGGAGATAAGAATATACAGGATACAGTAAGTGTTACTGTTCAGAAGTTTCGTGTGTGGATAGTTTAGATTCATAAATCACAATTATTTATATAATGTTAAATTGTTTTAGGATGATAACAGATTTGATGCAGACATCATCGAGATTATCAATCATCCTAAGTATACGGCTCCAAAACAGTATTTCGATATCGCCGTTATGAAACTTGGAGAAGTGATAGAATTTAACATGAACATACAACCTGCTTGCTTATGGACTAAGGATAGTATCACCAGGTACGGTGATCAAGCCCAAGTTACTGGTTGGGGTGTTATAGAGTCAGGTAAATTTTTAAATATTATCAGCAGTTAAATAACTACTGCATTATTAACAGATGTGCTTTACGTCAAGATAACAATATCAAGTTATGAGTACATGCTTTGTAATAACAATACACTGAGTTCTCTTTATACAACATGCTGCCCTGGTAAACGCTCTGGTTTTCTTTACAGGCTCCCTGAAGACTTCACCAGAGCTCCAAGCTGCGACAGTGGACATAATTGACTTCCATCAATGTAACAAGCTGCTAAAGAATTCTTGCAACAGGAACTGGTGTGGTCTTCAGCCTGATCAGCTGTGTGCTGGCAAAATGGGAGGAGGTGTTGATGCTTGCCAGGTAATGAAATTTAATTTAGTTTTTTTTCTATGTAAATGATAGAGTAGACGATTCTAAGTTGAGTTAACTATTCTTAACAAAACTTGATATACCATTTAATAATTTTAATTTCCAGGGTGACTCCGGCGGTCCACTCCAAGTGAAAATTCCACTTCCAATCTTGAACCAAGGAACTATGCACTATGTGGTAGGTGTGACGTCATTCGGCGTAGGCTGTGCGCTCCCAGGCTTACCAGGAGTGTATACTAAGGTAGCTAAGTTCGTGGACTGGATCGAGAGTGTCGTCTGGCCTGGAGTAAATGCCACGGCTCCTGTGTATGTACCTGAAGAAGATTTGACGACGCCGATGTCACCAATAACTAAGCCGCCAGCGACGGCCATACCGCCAACCACGCCATCACCGCCAACGCCAATGAAGTCGCCAACGCCAATGAAATCGCCAACGCCAATGAAATCGCCAACGACAATGAAATCGCCAACGACAACGAAAACGCCAGCAACTCCGAAACCGCCAACGAAGCCGGTCCCATCAGTGACGGTGGCACCCACTACAACGATATCTCCTATAATAACCTTTAGAGATTAAACCAGTTTACTCTAAAATGAAATGTTGAATAACAACCAAATATTATCATATGGAGATTGAAGACTGATTTGTAAATAAAATGTAATATTTCTAAGTAGTCGTTAAAATAAACAAAAGAAGATGGTTTGATACGAGCTGTTCATTTATTTCTAACTGTACACAACAGTAACAAAAACAAGAATTAGTTAATGCCAGTTATCTATAAAATAGGTGACATCCAAATTGCATTTGAAAAACGTGTTCCTAAATTACCTAATATACAACATGAAATAAATGGAGCAAAATGAATAGAAAACTACATTTTTCTTTTTATCTAAGTTAAACTTAGTTTAACTTGTATCTAATAGCGAGAGTACGACGCATTTCCTTTAAAAGAACGGACAAGTGAGTTAAGCATTCTTTCAAGTCCTGTTGGCAATTTGTTGGGAGCCGGGACACTACTGCAATATTCACTAGCCATGTTTCACTGCAGCATAGAAAACATGTATAGAGGACAGCAGATCAAGGTATCCCAATTAGTTATTGTTGGACATTCAACTTTAATTATTTTGGAATTGAGTTTATAATTCATTAAACACGTCTACCAGTTTGGGGTATCTTGATAAGCTGGGGTGTTCTTTAAAACTCGTAGATAACGACCCATTTGTTCTTCTTTTTTGCTGTTGCTCGTTCACAGTGTTGTGTGTGGTTTGGGATTGAAAAAAAAAAATGGCTTCGTGATTGGAAGTTTGTTACCTTATTCGTAATCGATTTTAGATTCGGAATCCACTGAATGTTATTCGGCTTTTGTGAAAAATTTGCGATATTTGATTTAAAAATACTTGGATATTTTTTAAAGTGACGCATCATTCATCATCATTATTATCATGACAGCCACTAGAGATCCAGTGCTGAACGTAGACCTCCCATAAGACTTCTAGAATGACCAGCTAATGAAGTCTATCAAGGCCTTTGACTGAATTCCTGTCAAAAAACTAATTAGAAATAACGTCAAAACCCAACATTACTTTTGCAACGGTATTGTAAACTGAAACTGTGGACC
The DNA here is from genome assembly GCF_023101765.2 of Spodoptera frugiperda. Classification (NCBI taxonomy): domain Eukaryota; kingdom Metazoa; phylum Arthropoda; class Insecta; order Lepidoptera; family Noctuidae; genus Spodoptera; species Spodoptera frugiperda. The sequence goes on along the minus strand of NC_064214.1, from coordinate 5,185,016 downwards.
AAGACAGGAAACTAGTTACAACCAGAACAAAGAGTTTATACCGTACCAACAAACATAAACAAAACAAAACCACAATTTTGAATCAAGAACTCGAGTAAAAATAATTAAAGTTTAAATTCTTAACCCCACCGCAGCTGGCTGCAATTGCATTACATCTGTTCTCAACTGCAGGTTTAATAAAATCCCGTTCGCGCGCAATGCGTGTTGCGGACAGCATCTTGATTTAAGTCCCACTTGGATAAAGAAAACGTACTGGTTTATGGCGGCACTAAAGGGTTGTTTAGTCCTTTACTGTCGATGGTAAAGTGCGGACGGCGAATAAAATCTTTTTAAAATCTGCCGGCTTTATACTGCAATTATTTTATGGAGAATTTTATTGAACGATTAGCTTTAAGGTTTATTCAGAACATTGTTTTGATTGGGGTTGGCGTTAAGCGTGTGTTTAGGGTTGAAAATCGTATAATATAATGAACAAAGAAAAAGATTTGTACAAGGGAAAAATGTGAAACATTTCAATTAGCAAAGGTATCATATAGCTCTACCTTTCTCTCAGTCATGTAATGGACTAGTCTACTCTAAGTAAGAAAGAACCTATTGTCATAAAAAGAATTTCCAGAAAAAATGTTCTCTAAATAATATTGCCTCAAAACTGTATGGATGCACTTGTAATTAATTTTATGTATGAGATGTCAGAGCCGTGGGTTCCGTAATCCCGTCTTATAAAACTCAAAGGGAGCAGGAAATATTATGTCCTTAAGAGCTTTATGGGTACTCAGAAGGCTCATCGTCCTCATACTTCCTATTTTGTAATAACATTCTATGTCATATTACCATGCATATTATTCTTTGAAGGGGTACAGGGAATCGAGGAAGTCTTAATTCATATTAGAATAGACCATAATATGTTGAGAAAAAACAAAAGTAAACTTAATCTTTTTGCAGTTTTATGATTTGAAATCGTAATGGATAGGCATATTCATAATGAAGCAGTATGTGACTTGTTTTCGGATATTGATACCACATACAGACATACTAGTAGATTAATTGCTAATTAAATGAAGATAAAATTACGTAAAATGTGAGCGAAGCTTCCAGAAAATAATTAATTACGTCTTAAAATTAATTAAGATACCGAAACCAAAAAAAGATATATTTATTAATCATAAGTATATAAATATTAATATGAAGAACAAAACCAATAATACCAGGGCGATATGAAATAAGAAGAGGTAAATTAAAAATGGCGATGTAGAAAGGGTATTAGTGACCCTATTATGGGTATGTCAGGGTCGCGACGTCGTCCCGGAAATTTGGGACATACTGCAGACATGGGACAGATGAGGGCAGATGATTGTCGTCCTACATTATAATATTAATGGAACAGAGGAAATAATGGGTGAAAACTTGCTTGATTTGCTGTATTATTTACTCAATTGTCTTGGTGAAACCATTTTTGTAGTAATTGATTAATTTCTGCAGTTTTTTTATTGTTTAAGCTGGTAAACAGCAGACGGATCACCTGAGATGGTAAGCAATTGCCACGGCATATGTACATACGAAACACCAGAGGCGTTACAAATGCGTACCAGAAACATTCCGCTCTCCCACAAACATTTTTGATCATGTTGTTATAAAAATGACTGAAAACAAACCGTGCAGAGTGTAAGAGTGTGTTAGTAATATAGCGGATAGAGGAATAGTAATATTCTGATTAGCGAAGTAATGTTAGCCACAAAGCCGACAAAATCTTTACATCACTGCACTTTATAACCTATACGTGACAAAATCATTGGCAATATAGCTTGAAATGGCTATAAATCACACGCACACGCATAAACTACATTTTGCTGAGACATTCTATGCTAATATTTCAATATCAAGTCAAAATGCCAGCCCACTTCATACACCTCAAGACACATTTGATCGAAAATACCAAAAAGTTCAAATACGGCAACGCGACAGTTTCATTTTACAAATTAACGACTTTTTGACGCCATTATGACGTCACCTGACATGCCTGTCCAATCAGAGGATCCCAATGAAAAATGGCTGGTAATCTTAATACGGGAAACTTGTCTTGATAAATGGAGTTATAATAAAAAAGGAATTAGATACGAATTCATATGAATTTAATGGTTGAAGAGCAAATTGATTTTTTATATTCAATTTGATAGGCATTAGTGAGTTTAAACTCCATTTTGTCAAATGGTCCGACCGTTTTTAGCTAATATGTATTCGGGGGCCGTCAGTTGCAAAGTCTCAGCTATTAGATATTTTAGTTTGAATTTTGTTGAAAGTTTTAGCCGTGAGCCGTGATTTAGTTCATGTTACCTCTCGGCGGCTGGAGCTGATCGCTAGTTTATATGGAAATTAGAGGACTCTAAGGGTTTAAGATAAATACGAGTTAAAATTTCCATCCCAATTTGCGCCAGTAAAACATAACTTCGAAGTCAATTCATGTACTCCGACACGTGTAGTACTTACTTCTCTATACACGTTAGTTTTACTCTGTACTCTTTTCTATTTGGAACCGCACAGATTTTAATCCGGATAAAGTAGCTTCAGAAGTCTACCCTCCTTTGACACAACGCATTACGCTTCACTACGTCAGAAGGATAGTTCCTATCGAACATACATCGCACGTATATCGAGTGAAATAATCTTGTTCCTCTTTTAAAGGCTTTCTGAACAAAACAGGCACTACCCTAAGTGCATTTTATTCCGTCAGGCCCTTTGAGAAAGTCCTGAACCAGCGTCCAATTTATTAGACCTCTCCAGACTGGTTTTAGATGTCGTTTTGTCATAATTTCTGTATGTAAGTAGAGGGGTGGAAGGTCTTATTATGCTGGATGGTTCTTAGTATACAGTCGTTCGCGAGAATTGGTTAAAATTCAATTATTCGTCCCATTATTCGTGTACTCAAAGTTTGGAGTAGGGCCGAACCACTTAGGACGTTTCGTTCATGTCGAGTGCCTTGCTCTGATTCGGTTTAATCTAACTTTAATACAAGCTTTTATACTGTAAGACGTACAACAGAATAGGAAGTAAGGTTAGGTACTTGTGTGAAAGAAAAATGTCCTAAAGTGTCCTTCAGACTATTTCTATTTCAGATTGTCACGTGTTTGTTTGCTTCGAGAATGTTCCAAAATATCTGCAAACAGAATGTTTTATACTTCGATATGTTTACACTATTCTCTTTTATTGTATGGCACTGTCTGCGTGGTTTTTTTGTCACAATTTCCCCATTCAAACAGCCATTAGGCTCCGAAATGGTGGGATCGCACCGTAACGTATAGCGTTAGGTTGAGAGTGCTTGGTAAATTGTTTGCAGAAGTGTTTACGATATCACGAAACAAAAACCTACATAGATTAGCGGAATACTGTAAAACGTGGTTTGTAAACTTTATTATATAGTTATACGAGTACCTATATAGTTATATGAGTTTTAAGTGTGGGAGAGCTTTGCTTCGGCACGAATGGGCCGGCTCGACCGGAGTGATACCACGGCCTCACAGAAAACCGACGTGAAACAACGTTTGCGTTTGTTGTGTTTCGTTGCGTGAGCGAGGTTACCGAAGGCCCAATTCCCCCCTTCCCAATCTTCCCAATACCCCAACAGCCCTTAAATTCCTAATTCTTAACGCCCTTGTCACGCATCTGGTGTTTCAAGTGTCTATGGGCAGCCGCGATTGCTTACCATCAGGTGATCTGTCGACTCTTTCATCGGCTTATTCCATAAAAATAAAAACATAATTACGCCGAGTCCAAGGTACAAATTGCCTTCTGTAGTGCACATTAGAATTGAAATGATTGGTATTAAAGCAAATATTATTTGTGTAATTTGTCTATCTGGTCCTATTATTTTCTATCTGTTATGAGTATTAATTTAGGACATTACAAGCTGCTATCCTTAGTCCTTTCCCTCCACGGTGTATACACGTGTGTACAAGGCGGGTGCACGTTGTACAAGTCCCGACCTTTCAAGGACACCACTAAAAGGTCAGCGGGTGTTCTACTAGGGTCTCACGTTCGAGGAGCTTCCACGAGCCTTGGTAGACTCCACGTGTTCATATATTATTAAATTAATTAATTAATAGACCTTGATCTAGGTATTTCTCAGATATTGTAGTATTTCATGTTCTTTTCGTTTTCGATAATTTAAATATGTTTTCATATTTTTGAGTTATAAAAATATAACTAAAAGTGATAAAAGGCAAAGAGATTGATATAATGAGCAAAAGGATAAATGGCACGATTCCAATGTAACATCCATGAGAATGCAGATATAATTTCGATGAACATGAATATGCCATGAAAATCAACTTCATTTTTATAATAACTATCGTGAGTCAGTCAATTCACTGAGAAGCGGCGACGTTGTCGCTCATGAGGAACAATCCCTCTGTGACTCGAAACTAGTAGAACCTTTCTCAATATATTTACGTGAGCAAACCGTTATTTTTACTTAAAACCAACTTCACTTCTTCACGGGAAGTATTTAGTCAAACTCTTAAGTACTGATAAGACTTTTGATAGGAACATAATATTCAGTTATAATATAAACACAGGCTTTATAAACATGCCGCCGCCGTCGGCTCGAGTGCCGAACTTACACAAAAGACATCAAGTTTTGACTCAAACACCAAGTTGGGATCTTAGCGTCGGATGCAGCAGATCTTTAGTTTTGTCGCCAACGCTCACTGTGGTTCGTTATAACAGAATCTTTGTACTTACTTCTATGTATGTACTTTGTAAATAAAATGAAGTCGACGTTTCTTTTAACTGTATCCGTAATATGTGTTGGAACAGTTTTATCAATTCCTTTTTGGGCATCGTATGAAACACAGTGAAGTTTATTTCATATCACCTCATATTATGTAGTGTGTGTGACACCTCGCCCTTATAAGTAGTGTAAGTTAGTTGTATAAGAGAAGAACGCGTCTCCTTATTTGCCCTTTAAGCCTCGTCATTGCAATTAATTTTATTGTTACGTCAGTCTTCTATTAATCTCACGCTAATTAGGCCTTTTAAAAAACCTGAATTCAGAACAAAAGAAAAGAGACAACAGTTAACGACAGACCTAAAAGAAGAAAACATAAAAATATTTTCAAGCAAACTAGACCTAATTCTCATTTAATACGATCTCCTTGGGTAAAACGAAGACATAATTCACAGACATTTTCCCTGTAGTGGGGACAATTATGTCTTAAAAAAAGCAGTATGCTCAAAATTATGCGAAATAATCTAAATTCTTCTTACGCATGGAGTCTCTTGGGTGGAACCAGCGCGGTTAACACGTGCCTACGTTATAAAGCTGCCATGACAGTTCGAGACGCTATTCACATAATCATAATTCATCCCAGGACAAGGACCCAGCACCCCTCTTTCACGATTAACCTCGTCTCGTAATTATTTTCCCAGGGTGTCACGCCACTGAATTATCAATGTTCCTTACGTTACTCATCGTATGTGGCCTTCCAGTGGAGATATTTATATGTTATGGGTAATATTCAACCTGTGTGAATTATCCTGTACGTGTGTTTGTAGTTACATTTTAAGGTAGGTACGCAATTTAAAGGAACATCAAATGTTGCATATTTTATTTATGACAGTTATTAATGTGCATGATCACGTAATACAAGAAACTACTTATTGTCTATAAAGTAATTACAAAGCCACGTGCAGCACAAGTGGCGACAAAACACACAAAACAACTGAACATCAGCCTCATACATTACATTTATTAAGTCGTCAGTAAATAAAAACCCTCTATGTTTCTTGCAAGTCAGTTACTTCTATAGAATTACGTTGTTATATTCCTCCGAGAGGCTCAAATAGCCTCATTTTGTTGCGAGAGGGAATTAACGAGCTGCCGCCGAGAAAAAAAAAGAATTATGACGTCACTTGACGCCTAGCGATAATCAGCTCTGTACTTTATCGCTCAGTTTGAAGGATTCCTCAGATATTGTTTTTGTTATTACATTTTTCTTGGGGAAATATTCCTCGGTAGCCCTCGGTCTAGGGCAATATTTTAAGGTCAGACTTTTTGTCAGATTAGCGCAATTTTAGCGTGCCCGTAAATTGCGCTGAATAATTACACAGAGTTAACTTTTGGTGTGCGATATTAAAATTTTGGCTCTGTGCCTTATTAACATTGACTTTTGAATGGCTGAGATTTGTATTCTTGTTTCATTCTGTGCAGGGATTAAAAAATTAACTTAGGAACTCATTGCCAGCATTCTCGTCTTTGTCCAAATTATTTTAAACTTGAGAAATGTTTGAAATACTTGTTTGTCTCGGTCTTTGAGATTGTAACCAAACATTTGTGTAGCTGTGTAGGTAATATTAGCTCACGGTACCAGGCTCTCATATTCACAAGGACATAAAACAAGACTTTATAATATAATCCACGAGATTTTTCTCATAACTTACACAATATATTTTATTATACACAATAATAGTACCTAAGACGTAACCATTACGAACGTCCCCAAAACTCAAGTGGGACGTATATTTTTCTAAAACTCCCACTTAATTCGCTCTGAGAACTTTACGTTAAGGAACTTTGGCGATAATTTCCGAAACTTCTTTAGATTTTGGGTACTTTATAAATTGTGTTGCAGTCTCCCCAAATTGTTTTCGTATGTTTCAAAATGTTGAGATAATTATATTGAAATTAAACTTTACGGCGTTAAAGTTAAACAATGTTTTATTTACTTGTTCTGTGTCAGAATGGACCGAATGTTTTGGTTCATCCTTTGTGCTACCTTGAATGTTGTCTTTATACAGATCTTTCGGCCAAATTGCTCGTTTCTTAAGGGTGTCGTTAGAAGCGGCTGATACTCATCGGAGGAATGTCTAACAGCTTTATCATTATGTTATTTTACTATAACTTGTGTACAGAATTTAAATAGGAGAAACACATCATCTGACAATTCAATATTTCTTTAAATACAAACATAGTATTAATGAAAAGCAGAAGTAGGAACGGGGTAGTTTTAAGTCAGTAAGAGTCTGGCACTCCCTCTCGCCTCGCCCAATGCGGGAGAAGTCATTGGATGATTTTCCCCATCAAAAAGGCATTAAATCGATACTTGCTTGCAAAGAATCCAATAGAGAGCGAACACAATTCTATATGCTTCTATATTTCTTACACTTTGTTACAAATAGCTTCTCCCTACCTTTCGTATAGAAGTTGTATAAAAGTATTAATTGAATTTACCATACACCTGCGTCCTTCAGTAAAGCAATAAAGAGAAAAACTTGGTACCATTACTAATATTGATAATGTCAGTAACGGCTTCATAATGGCCAGCTTTATTCGCGCCCAATGTTCTATGCGTGACTGCGTCCATGTCCATAATTTTATTATTATTGAAATATTCGAATGGCTGTTTGATGTTAATAGAAATGGTTTGGTTTTGGTTGAATAATATTCGCGTTGGACGATTGATTATCTGGGTTAAGTAGAGGGTTTTTGTATCATTTGGATTGGGTTAACCTTTTCTAAATGAGAGATATGGTAAAGTAATTTTGGGCAAAATATTTATCGTTTATAGTAAAGTATTTATCTTTATTATCAAGCTATCATAAATTTAAAAGTGTACTGTTTACCTATTTAGTGTTTTTATACACGAGGAGTATTCATAGTTAGTGGTTACATTAACATATTTTGTTGTCTGTAATTTGAAAAATAACATTTAGCCTCAAAACAAGTAAAAGCCGTAAGTTAGAGCACTCAAACAAATAAATAAAATACCATAGCATTTACCGTAAACAACAAACTAGATACCAGGAACGCACGTATCGTTAGGAGTTCCATTTGAAACGGCCAGTATCATTGCGTAAGCCTCTCCCTTGAATGCCAGTACAGTCGACAAGCGAAATTAACAACCGCCGGACATGGCTGTCGACCCATGTCAGGGCGCGCAATCCAAACGATATTGCGCTCACCTATATCTATATACCGCATACTTACTGAAGGCTGCGTCTGATTCACTTTTGTTCGAGCTTATAGGCGCTTCTTACCTTTTCAAACTGTCAAGAAATACTCAAGGATTTTGCTCGTGGAATGTAGAAAAGAATTTTTATTTAAACCCCCGCCTTGTTCCAAGTTTACGTACAAACGGCTGTACTTAAGGGTATTGGAAAAATATTATTAGTTATTTGTGATCGTAGTTGGAAACTTTACATATCTAGTTCCTAGTTCCACGTGGAATTTTATGAAAATATTCTTTGAATTCTCAGGAAGGGATTTGCTTAAGTACACTTACAGTATGCTCACTTTTTGCTAGTTACATGATATCACCGTCGTTGTGCTACGCAGCAACCTTATTCCCAGACTATGGCATAGTTCTAGATCCTGCTTTAAAGAATTTAGAAATAATTAACTTAACAGTATTTACGCGTACAGTAATTAGTTGATAAACAATTACACTTTATTTTGATTGATTTTGTACAATTTAATACAGTCGTTTGGAATTACCTAAAGCGCCTTCGAACAATGTTTTTTATTTTTCTTGTTTTCTAATGATATTTCAATGCCTTTTTTGAGGAGAGAAAATTATCCAATGGCTTCTCCTGCTTCGGGCAGGGCAACTCAGACTCTTACCGACTAAAAACCTCCTGGTTCCTACTCTTTCTTTTCGAGCTGGACCCCAGGTAAACCAGCTAGGTGGTCTGCAGCTCCGGATATTTAAATGCCTAGTTCTTAATTTATTAAATGCTCAACACCTTTTAGCAATCTGTAGATGTACTCACCTACTAAACAAAAGAATTTGTCACATTTTATATGGAGCTCTAATATCGAAATTCTATCTCTAATATACCAGATATAGTTAACACCAAGTGTATTGAGATTTGCTGTACCTACATGATCTAATATAACTAATTCGATATCAATAGCCGCACTAAACGCTGCCATGAATTGAATATGTCCGATACATGCGGACTAATGTGTTATGGCTGCAACTGGCTGTGCAGATACCAAGTTGTGGACGGCTTAGTAAAATGTATTGCGTAATAATTGTTAGTATTATCGAAAGTTTATAGATGACTTTTAGCAGTTATGTTATCCTGGTCATTGCTGATTTCATATTGATATTGATTCTTAAGTAAAAAATGGAGGATAGCTCTATTAGTTTCGAGCTCTTACCATGAGCACCAAAAAAAGTATTGTAATGAATCTGTTGCTTAACTTCAGGTAATAATTCTGATTCAGGTAATAATAAGATTTATTTTTATGGCATAGGCCGGCAAACGATCGTCCATATATACCTTCAATACCAAAAGGAGATAGAAGTGTGTTGCTAGCCTAGTAGGTAAAGGTATTTCAGGGACCTAAAGACTATTTTATGAATAATATAAAAATTTTTTTAGGAAAGTTGTAAGCTATTTATTAAACATTACAAAGAAAGAATAAAATCTTTTTGATCCCAAATCCTATTAAAACAAAGTACCATAACGGATAATATTACAAGAAATATACATGAATCATACAGATAAATCCTTATACGTATAACTCACATCAGCTCACATCTACCGACCAATGGAAACCAACCAAGGAAGACCCCCCATCGTTCTTAATCTTAAGAATTTTCAAGCACTGCCAGTACCGTGGAGTAATTAAAGAGGTCTACGGCGATTGGTCGGTCTGCAGCCGCAGTTTTCCCGATTAGGTCCTAATGGCGTGGAAAGAAAGATTAAAGTTGTCGGTTCTTGGATAGCAAATTTCTTGGGACATGTGATGTCTGTCTGTGAGAGATCGTTATCATTTTGCTTAAGAAATAATATTCGGTGTGAACCATTTCATTTTTCAGGAAAATAGGAAAATCTTTAAGTGTGGGTGAGCCATGCTTTGGCACGAATGGTCCGGCTCGACCGGAGTGATACCACAACACACAGAAAACCGACGTGAAAAACGCTTGTGTTTTGTCGTGCGAGTGAGGTTACCGGAGGCTCAATTACATCCTCCCCAATCTTCCCAATCCTCGATTCACCTTTAAATTCCTAACGATGTTATGTTATGAGTCCCATGTATGGTAATAGGGGGTGCGCTTATACACTAGACAAAACTGGAGAATTAAAGCTGAAACCCCTTTGGCCACACTACCAATCTCCAAGACGAAAAAAAAAATACTACGGGTATAACTGATATTGTCGTCAATTTGTAGTTTAATTCAACAAGTACCAAAATTAAAAGGTAAACTATCAAAGTAGTAGATTGCTATCACTTCTATAAATTATTGGTTTTATAGTTTCTGGTAGTAGTTGTAAAAGTACTACTCGTAAACTACTTTCTACTTGGGAATTTTGTTTCATCTAGATATATCAATTACTTTATCTGTCCGTAAGTTTGTGTCTAGGTCGAGGCCATTCCTAGTTTTATTAGACTTTCGGTACCTTAACATTTTTGCCCAATTTTCACCAGTTATGTTAGTGCCTTATATACTAGGGATAGAGTCTATTACCATATACCGGATACCATTCTGGATTGCATGCTTAATATTACCAAGAAGTTTAGAAAGACAAAAAACTGAATAAGACATTGCCAGATTTGGGAATCAAACCCGAAATCTCTTTTTCGATAGTCGCATATTACAACCACTCGACCAAACGAGATAATAGGTATTTTGTTTTAACCATAAAATAAACAAAACAGTGCTCCATATAATTAGCTGTCACGGCAACTTAGCTACCAGGAGAACATAAACACATGAGTCATAATTGCCCTGAGGTATTCATCTGCTAAACAAAGTGAGCAAGCTACAGCTAAGAATCCCATTATGAACGTCGTTCGTACTAGCGGCCGCACAACTTTCGTATGCAAAGGCTTTTAGCCGATGCTGTATAATGTCTACGAAATATGAGGATGTACCTTCAACTAGTACATACAGGATAGTTGGCTAGTGAATAAAGTTTTCATTATGTACATAAGCAGGTAGCTTCTGTCACTTGACTTAAATTAATAAATAAATTAACGATGTCTCATTTTACAAAGAACTAAGTCTTTGCTATGGCTATCTCTGCTTGTTTGCAGTTAAATATACACACAAAACAGATTCATAGCTCATACCATTTGAACAGCATGGATATTAAAAACAACAGCCAACGCAGTATTGTTTAAGAAACACTTATGATCGCACACTTAACCGTTAAGTATACGCAATATAAAGAGCTTCTAACATTATTTGGTCAATATTTTCCCAAGAAACTCTGCGCCGCACAGAATATGAGCATTGTATTGTTTGTGCTATCAAATAATTTCAGCCGTGTGTCAGCACAACCAGGCAATATGTCTTGATAAGTGCAGAGAGCAAAGTTTGGGTCGCGCGGTTGCACATCTTTTATGAGTGTTTCGCCCTACCACCTCATATTCTCTGTCGCCCTGGTCATGTCGTGCCGTGATGTGTATTTATTTCGCAGTTTTAAGAGTGACTTTACTGCTAAAATTATGTATTGGAATTTTCTTGAATTTATTAAAAATAAAAATTCAGATGTAAACTGCTGTGTTTAATTCAAGACATAGCCTAACTAATAGACATTCCGGGCGTGAACTAATTTCCGGCCACTGTAAACACGGGTCTGCGGACAACAAGCACTCTCTGCCCGACCAGAACCAGAGCCGAGCCTACGGCACTTGGCGTTCTGCGCGCGCCTCTAAGAGTTATCAGAATAGCTATTCAGTACCTTCCAGTAGGGCTGATACGGAGCCGCGGAAGACTTGCCGGGTTGCCGGAGTTCCAGCTCAAAAAGCAGGGATAGGAACGGGGTGGTTTTTAGTCTGTAAGAGTCTGATATTCCTTCTCGCCTCACCTTAGGCGGATCCACACACAATCATTCACAATATGCGCACTAGTTACTACTGTTTCATCTATAGAACAATTTAATAAAAATTGTTAAAAGAAAAAAAAAACACAATATCATTAGAAACAAATATTTAATTGATTTTTTTATACAATACTGAAAAGCGTATGCTACATAGATTATGAGCACTTCTGTCCATCCCTTCGTGAATTAAAAGTCGTGACATGTTATGTTATAACAATCAAAGTACGTAATAGTAGTAAAAAGATCACGTTTGTGCATAAAAGCCGGCAGTTTGTGAACAAGCGTCGGTTGTGGCACACAAAAGCGGCGTGACAACAGTTGATGCGGCTTGTCATGACAATCGGAGAAAGTAGTCGGCAATTACTGGTGTTGATTGCCCGGCTCCAAGTGGTTTGTATACCGTTTAGTTGGGGATAAAGAAAGATAGAAATTATCTAAGAAATAAAGAAAATATCTAATGTACAATTGTATGGTTGGGACATAAAATATTACTTAATAAACTTTGTCGCTCAGTTTCACTCACATCGCCTTTTGTAACTACTGGATCGATTTTAAACATTTTGCTACATTATCAGCGAGTAATCTAGGTTAGTTTTCATTGCAATATTCCTACAGGATTGAATGTGTCATCTGTAATACCTACCTATACCAAATTCCCCGCAGACGAATCCAGGGGCACAAAGCTAAGGTAAATAAACAGCAGCTCTTACACATACACTAACACATTTGTAAATACATACGTATATAAGTTATGTGTGTGTGTGCCTCGCATTAGCTGGACAAACAATGATTGTGTCTTGTCTGTGTCACACAAACAAATATTACCATTTGTACGAGGGGGTAAAAATCAGGACGCACACTTTGTTTTTGTTCTGTAATTTGGAATTCAGTAAGTTGTTTTTGTTTTTGTTTTTGTTGAACAGAAGTTTATGCGGCTCATGGCAATATGATGGAGAATATCGAAATTATTCAATTCCTTAGTTATGTCTGTAGCAACTATTGATTCATTCGTCTTACTTACTCTTGTAACATGACTATCAATTACTTGTTTACTCGTGATAAAAGTGAAGAAGCCTTTATTCATTTATTTTAAAAACATCACCCACCATCAGCTATTGAGCTATTCTAGTCATCATATAATTCAGGGAACAGTTTAGTTGGTCACACTTTCCATACCAGACCAAAACCTTATGTGGCGACACATGACATGCCAGTGACAGATGACAGAAGTCACATAGGCATGATCACCTCGCCTGGTCGAAGGATCCCCTTTTTCTGAGGGAACTTTACTCTCTGTTCCCTAAACTTAAAATATTGTTCAACAAAGTTTATGAACTACTTCATTATAATAGTTTTCTTAAAAAGGAAACTAGAACGGCATTTTTATTGCAACCCCCATAGCTAATTATTCCAAAGAAAAAATAATAATTAATTACCATAGATAGCCAAGCAGACTTCAAAGGAAAATGAACGGAAATATTGTTGCTAACGATTTCCTGGTACCAGGCGATCATAAAGCGATGGAGGTTTTTTGTCATATCATTTGAAAATCTTTAATAGCGGGTGTAATTAGTGCAGAATGATTTATTATGAATTCAGTGCAGTTCAGATGTCTTTGTCATGGAAATAATGAATAGATTGGGATGAACCTATTGGATCAAGAAGAGAAAATGGTAGGTAGAGGTGTACAATTTCAGTGGGGCACCTTTATGTTTAAAGTCCCAATAAAAGGGAGTTATTCACATTGCCATAAACCAGGTATAATTTCAGATTTCGTGTTGTAATGAGAAAGTTTCACAAATTTGACTTTGCCTGACCTTGGGATCGAACCCAAGACCCCTTATATAGGCAGTCAAGTCAAAAGGAATCATAGCTAGTCTGATTCGAGTCGATACGTAAGGTTAAGTAACGGTTGCCACAGCCGGCAACTGAATGGGTAACCCTTCTTTTCCCAAAAGGGTACTTTACGTACAATTTTTTTTTTTTTTTTTTTCAGGTGGAAAATCATCCAATGACTTCTCCCGCCTTGGGCGACGAGAGGGAGTGTCAGACTCTTACTGACTAAAAACCACCCCGTTCCTACTCCTGCCTGTCGAGCCGGAGCCCCGGTAAACCCGCTAGGTAGTCCGCAGCTCCGGATTAGGCATCAGCCCTACTGGGCCCCATCTGTGGTGGTCTGATGGCTCTTTGAGGCGCGCGCGGAACGCGACGCGCCGCACGCACGGGTCTGGTTCTGGTCGGGCGGCGAGCTACCCTTGCTCGCCGTCCGCAGACCCGCACTTACGGTGGCCGGAGATCGTCGCGCGATCCCCGACGCCCGGAGTGTCTCTCGCTATCCTCCTTACACTTCTACTTCATTCTAAATTCAGTACCGAAGGAAATTGGTAATTAGATTGTTGACAATTTAAATTTTAATTGCTAATTGCTATGTTAAATATTGTGGTTGTATAAATATTGTGATTTAAATAAACGAACGGCTAGTGTTCGTTTTTGAAAGAATCCCCGAGTCCGGCAAGTGGAAGTCTTAGTCATCCCCATGTGTGTTGGATGTAGGCTAAATAAGGTATTAACTGTTCAAACTACAGAAGCAGAAGGCAAAATACATTTTCCTACCAAAATAGAATCGATCCTAACCACATTACATCCGAAACAGAAATTCCATACAATTATGTAAAAAATAAATCGAAATCCAAAGATTTTGCGTTGAAATAGGTTATTAATTTAATTTTTTAAACATTTATATTTATTGGTCCGAATTGAATAAGTCTTTTTGTGTGGGATAGTCCATTTATTGAGAAAAGCTATTAAATATAACTAGGAGCCGAGCAGAGTGGGTGAAATCGCGCAGGAGTAACTAGTTTGATAGTAAGACAGCTATACAGATGGATCGATCCTATCCGATCCGATCCTATGGTTGAACAACAGTCGTTTAAAATTAAATACTCAAATAAGTATGTATCAAACATCTACAGGCAATAAACGCCAGTCTGTAACGTCAGTGTGTGACATTATTGCGTTATTATGTGATTTACGAGCGTTTGTCAGATTAAAGTTAACGTTAACGCGCGCGTAAAGTCGCGTTCATGCAAGTTAAGTTACAAGTTGAAGAGCATTTTTATGTTAATAGTTTTTTTAAATAGATAGTTTACCTGATAAATTTCGTTTTAAAAACTAAATTATTATTTGAAATATACTTATTAGCTATCGTGAACAAGAGTAAGTGGTTGCAAGTGCAACTGTCGAGTTTCGGGCTCGATTCCCAGTATGGATAAAGTATTTTTGGGCTTTCTAGTTTTTTAAAGTCACACTATTATTTATTTGGTTCTTATGTTGCGGGCATTAAATAACACAGAGTTTGTAAAAAGGATGCTTAGTGCATTTATGAGCATTTTTACTTACCTATTAGAAGGTATAAGCGTTATTTTGTAAAATTAAGTTAAAAAAATGTTATCATACATTGTGAGAGAAGTTGCTACTCTCGAACAAAAGAAAATTCTAAACAAAATAAATATATTTATTCGTAACTAAAATAAAGCTAGCAATAAAGGGAGCGACACGTCGCCGGACAACCGCACTCTTCCATTTGGTCGGCAAATTGCGGTTTTACGTGACCTACGACAAACTGAACGCGTGATGTACGCGCATTTGTGTTGTGAATAGGGAGTTTTATAACCGTAAATAATATGTACTGGCTGGTGATATATTTTGCGTTAAATTTTGAAATAGGAATCTTTACTTTTTAGATTTTTATAGTTTAGCGTTTGGCCACTTACTGGCTTGGTAGCAATTGACATGATATGGTCGACGATAGAACACGCCTATCTATAAGCAACCTATTTACACCTATCGATAAGCAACCTATTTAGACCTTAAGACACCTAGGTACATTTCTAGATACATACTCCGACAACGCATTCCAGTCCTTAGCAGTTCGCATAAGGAAACTCGAAAAGGAAAGCTTCGTACGAGTGGGTGGAACATCTACTATTGTAATGGTTTCGTTTTGCCATTTGTTAGGTAGTATGATAGTGAAATGGATTAGGAGATAATTAAGTTGTGAAACATACATACAGACCAGGGGTCCTTGGGTTTGAGGAGGTATTCTATTGCAGAAGTTTGAATGAAGCTCGCTATATTGATACGGCCGGTGATGCAGTAGGTACCGTACGCCTTTCGTTGTAAATTGTTAAAAACTGAATGGTCTGATACTGGCATGCCCATGTAATGTAATGTAACAAACGATGTTGGTATAAACTGTGTGTAGATGTCGCCTCAGTTTGGAAAATACGTACACTTTTGCCCTACTTCGTGTCTTCTAGAGTCAATATTTCCGTATAAAATAGCGAACAAACTGGATAAGATTAAAATTTCAAGAGTTGCCCGTCGTGTTTATAAATTGCAATAAAGTTGTGTCCTATAAAAATATTTTCACACGTACCTACTTGAGATAAAGTCCACGTCGGGTCCAGAAGGAAATAGCTACGGTCGCAGTTGACACTTGGAACAAGTTCCAACTTGTCGAGACCATGCTATCAAGTATTTAACAAGTTTTCCTGAAAGAATAGTCAACAGGTGCCCTCGGGGAGCGCGCAACTACAAAATATTAACAATAGTTACAGTTGCTTCTACCACTTTTGTTGTTATGGGCGCCTAGTACCTACCTAACATTTTTGTTAAATAGTCAGTGGTAGAAATAGGGTTAAGATATTCCAAACTACTAAAATATCTGTATAAGAAATGAATAAAACATTGAAGTCCCTATATATGTGCTTTTATTTCCAAAAATATATGTTATAGCAGGCGATCATAGTATGAAAGAACTTTAAATTAATCCAAAACACAAAGAAAAAGTACCCAAAAATATAGTTTAATAAAATCTTTTGTTACAAAGACCTATTCTTGAAATCACGTCACTTATAACAATATCCAAGTCACCCACACACGAACAGTTGTAAGTCACACATGTAATACCTAAGTAAGTTTATACGGGAGATTTTAGTGTCGGCGTATATAATAAAGCCTTGAACACATTCAAAAAGTTTCCTTCGCAGCACTTACCTTAACTTTGAACGCATGATACGCGTTAAGTAGTAAGTAACTCATTGGCTTGTATGCTAGGCTGTTTGTCACACCGGAGTGATTGGTGGCGGTGACATATGCATAGGTATCTAACTTGTTCATTTGGTATTTATAAAAAAAATTATTAGTAGTGTGGTGTGATCACGTAGGTCTCGCGCGCGATTGATTGTATTAATTTTGAGAATTATCGCTATTAAATTATTTTATTGAACTGTAAGCTATGTAAAGTTTTGGAAACTGCAAAATAAAAACTTTTCTTACCTAGAGGTCAAATTAAAATTACTTGCACTCATTTGACAAATGCAACATCCTACATCTTACTTATCATATTCGAAACTACATAGTACACAGACAAAACATCTTGAACTTTGGAAGTAATTCGGTAAAATGTCACGTTCTAGTTCGGTGTAAGAGAGTTCCGCATTTACCCAACCCGTACAGTGCGCGAGCCGTGACGCCGCATACATTAGCGCCCCCCGACGGCAGTTGTGCGCAACTCGGATTAAATATTAACCCCCGCTTAACTTTAATAAGCCGACGAACAACATGGATACCGTTTGATAATTCGCCCTAGTTATAATTATACGCTTTTTGCATATATGTAGGTGTTTATGTGGGCGGTTTATGTCGGTGTTTTTGTTTCTCTGTTTTGTTGTGACGCACTCTAGCCTTTGAAGTTCATACTGGTTAAAGATCACATTCGTATTACTTAAGTAATTAATGATGGGTCACTTCACTAAACAAAGAAGTTACATAACTTCTACAGAATCTATCACTATAATCTGCAATAATTATTAATTGCCCTTAATAATAGTAATATTAAGTTAAATTACATACTAGAGGTACTGAATCTCTAGTTCAGGCTCGAAAAGCAGGAGTAGGAACGGGGTAGTATTTTGTCAGTAATAGTCTGAAACTACCTTCGCCCTTTCCTTTCCCCCTTTAAAAACGAGGTACAGAATCTATGCAACAGTATTAATTATAAGGTACAAAACTACAAAGCGTGCCTTCAATTTAACTCCTGAAGAATATAAACCTCAAGATTTCCACAAGAAAACGTTCTCAAAGCGAGTTATTTTTCAAAAAATACGTTTGAAGTAAAAAGTTGACCATTGGTTATTGGAAGGGAACGGTTCCATTCGTCGCCGTAATCCATTTTAAAGTTATCCATCTCTCAAATAACTTTAAACTTAAACTATTGTAGTTATGTTACGGTGTAATGGATTTCCACTTACTGAACTGTCGTTTTGAAGGTTTTCAGGACCTGTCAGATGTTTGTTAGGACTGCAGATGATTTGGAGGACATTTGAGGAGCCTAATGGAGTTTAAAGAGGAAGTACAACTTAGTTCTAGTAGAAATAGTACTTTGTAAAGTAATGTGCCATGATATCGAGCTGTTATTTTCTGATAATATGGGGTTTTTAAATTTTTAAACTGACATGGTCACTAACACTAACATTAGAACTTAAGACGGGATATTTACCTTGTTTATTTAGTTCAGTTCTTCCGTGAATATGGCGCTTGCAACAGTGCTGAAATATCGGAAACTGGTAGTCATAAATAAACATAGTAAATATTCCGTCTTCAGTTCTAATTTTAATATGGGGTTTGTTTTGATAAAAAAGATTTTTTTGTTAATCATACGGGTATTACTAGTTTGGGATATTAGGCGATGATTACGTTGTGGCTAGCTCACAAATTGATGGTTGCTAAACGTAATTTGCTGAATATCGCTCTCTAATATGCTCTCTGAAATCTTTAAGAGTTTTCAATACTTCTTTTGAACGTTTGACGTCACCAGGGAAACAGAAACAAAGATTTTCCCGAAACCAACCGAAGCGATTTATACAACTACAGCAATGGAATTATGTCCTTACCAATTTACAATATTTTAGGCCCAGTCTCTGCCTTCTAAGTGCTACCTACGACCCCCCCTCCCCCTTCACTAGCAATCACACAAAACGTCAACACCCGTCTCTTTTTACGTCTCGCTACAGTAAAAGACCTTATTCTTGTTATTGTGTTTTGGAGTTGACAGCCAATCAATGGTTCGCCCACGAAATATGGGAGAGTCGAGATGAAGAAAATACTTTGTTTTATTGCTTTCTGTTTGTCACAACGAATTTTGCAGAAGGTTCACTCTAGAAAAGTGTGCTTCAGTGCCGTATTTAAAGTGTGCTGTGTTCCACATTATTCAAAGTCAAAGTATTTATTTGTGAAACACAGGGTAATTATATATGAAATGCGATTATGAAATTGTATGTTCATATACGTACCCACGACACCTGAGAAAAAACTGTAGTGGGGACGTGGGAAAGTGTTTTTTTTTCTGCAAGCAGTTCAGCAAACATTATTTGATCACCGAAAAGCTATGAATTTAATAGATTGACATATGTCTTAAATGGAATTCGAATTATGATGTAGATTGAGCTTGAGCAATATCAAATGTATCTAGATTTAAAATCATATCTCTGAATATCTTGATCTGCAAACGATTATGACCTCTATTTTAATAATAGTAAAAATTTAATTAGGTTCTTCGAACCTCATTTCAGTTTATATTTTCTTTACACAAAAAATTTAATACTTAGTGGAACTTCTGTCTGAACTTGGACGATGACTTATGACGTATTCGTTTGCAGCTATCAGCGAGCGTGAATAAAGAATAAGGGGGTAGGTAGCGAGGTCGGTATGTTATTGTGATTGTGAACGGAGTTTGTCAACTTGGAAACTTAGGTCAAAGTTTACGGATAAGGGTTATCAGGGAAGAAAGGAACATTCGTGGGCTATGAATAACAATTTTGTTGTTCGTGTCAATCGACATGGGTTTGGGGCTTTGTGAACATGTGTGATTCCTATCATGCTTTACCCACTATTGTATTTGATAAAAATGTTGTAAATGGGATTAGTTTAATGTAAACTCTTCTCTTTGGTCTAATCGGTGTTTGATTTCGTTCAAAACCTAGTAGCGTAGATATTTTATAAAGAAACGGGTAGGTACATTGGGTCTTTCATTCTGATTCAGTAAAACAGTTTTAAAAAGGAGTAAACTGTAAAAATAATGTTTGAAAACATTTTATCCTCCCAGGTAACAATCTGCAACATTGACGTAAATCGATGAAACCATAATAAACACCACCATAAAAGAGATGATTGGAAATGGTTATGACATAAAACATCAACCTCCCATTCCTTTAATTTACAAGCCAAATGCTGAATAAAACGCATTCAGGCAAAATTATTAGCAGTTACAATATTCCCAATGGCTATAAAGCTGACGGGACGAATTAAAAAATATCACCAATAAACGGGAGGTTTTCCAATAACGTTATACAATATAAACATAAAATATTTTATCCCCCTTTTTAACTCAGAAAAGGTAGACAGAGGAATACATTCATTGTAAAATTTACTTTCACCAGTTATGCTGGCTCGACTGGAGTAATACCACGACTTCACAAGAAACCGACGTGAAACAACGCTTGCGTTGTGTTTCATTGTGTGAGTGAGGTTACCGGAGGCCCTATTAGCCCCATCCCAATCCCCGGTTCCCCAACAAACCTTCAATTCCTAAACCCAAAACGTCGGCAACGCACTTGTAATGCCTCTGGTGTTTTGGGTGTCTATGGGCAGAGGCGATTGTTTACCGCCTGATCGCCCGATAGTGATCCGCCTGCTCGTTTACCCGCCTATACTATAAAAAAAGTTATGTTACTGTCGTGTTTGATGGGCAGCTATACATCGCACAGATCTAAAATAACGGGTTTTCTATAAATAAGTTCATATTAAAAAACTTTTTAAAAACAAGCTTTTATGCAGCTTAGAATTTATGGTTTTGCAAATACTTTACGTTTTTCATCGGTCACTTGTCATGTGTCATCACATCGGTTTTAAAGTTAAGTTGTAAAATACCACTTCACACTCATACATAAATACATACACTGCAAGTTAAGTAAATGCTTGTAAAACTACATCACTTAAAAATTCAGGGGGTAAAAACAAAGCGACGTCAAGTTTATTAAAAAACCCAAATCGGAACTTACTGATTCCGTTTATTACTTTTACTTTAATCGAGAAGGACTCCTTTACAGGGCTCGTTAAACGAACTTTATTGCTCTAGCCAGCACATAAAAGAGCCTAAGCTAAGCCATGTGAAATCAAACTTTATTAACTAATACTCAAAGTTGACATTAAGTTTTATAGTCGCCAAGGTGTAAAGTTAGTAAATTCGACGTTTATTATGCAAGATGTCTTGATTAGGTCGTCACTGAATAGTTATTTTGTTAGATATTTAATTAATTGACATGTTAAGGGGCTTCTCAAGTAATCCCTATATTCATAAAGGGTTTATTTCTTAAATGCTGTATTAAACTTAATTGAGTGTCCCTTTTAGGATTAAGTGCCGAAGACTTTGAAGTTAGGCCTCGGCCTCGAATTTTGCGGGCAGCGGGGCGGCGGCGGCGGCGGCGCGGGAGCGGGGCGGCGGCGGCGGACCCGTTCTCGAAACTAGCGGGCAGATCGCGCGGCACTACAGCGGTGTAGTGTTGTGTTCGTGGCTGTGTTGTCGAGATATTTGTTTTTATTAGCGAACGAAATCTTTTTGATTCAAATTTATTCCTAACGTTCGACTTACTGTGGGCAAAAGAAGAAGACTTACTATAGGGCAAGGAAAATAAATGGCGAGTTTTATCGAAATTATGAAGAACAAAGACAAAATCCCGACAAATTCTATGACTACACTAGAATGAGTGTAGAAACTTTTGGCTATATTCTTGAAACTATCAAGAGATATTTCAGTTTTTGCTTTAGTCTTCAATATTCAGTTCGTTTTTTATTTCTTCCCATAATTGGTTAATTTTTCTTCTATTTTTATGGTTCACATCTTTGCTGTTCCATATGGGTGTCCTCTCAAAGATTGCCGAAATCATTTGCTCTTGCACGTCCGAGGACATTTTGATACGTCACAAAAAAAATGTAGGTACACAACACTATACTACAATGCAGACGCGCAACACGGGCGGTCACCGCTTGACTGGAGTGCACCGCTCGTTGCCCGCTCCCGCGCCGCTCCGCCGCCGCTGTGTTCGAAAACCGGTCCATTTGATTATACGCATAAGATCCTGCCGCTACCGCGCCGCTGCCGCTGCCGCCCCGCTGCCCGCAAAATTCGAGGCCGAGGCCTTAGAGATTGTTATGTTATGACTGTTGTATTTTGAACGACCAATTCGAATTTCATGCACGTATTAAATTCTCTTTGTTTTAGTTTTAAAATGTAATTATGTTATATTGCCATTGCCGATAGAATGTACTTATTAACTAAAAATTAACAACTAAAAACACGAAACTAGCAGAGCTTTTCTCCATTAATTAAACCGTTATTTTTAGGATGTCTCACGATAGTTGCTATAAAAGTGTGTTTACTTATTTACTTCGCTGGCTCAGCGACCCAAAAGTGGATCTTGAAGTGTATTTTCTTAGGTATTTTAATTTCTAATTTTTTGCTTTTAACATATTTATGAATTGAATTAGCTTGGTGTGTTTTATCAGTCTAAATGTAGCAAGAAATATTAGTTCTTGCAATTATAAAAAAATATATAATCATTAAGCTAATCAGGTGAAGTGTCCTAAAAACTCTTGAAACTACTCCCCCAACATTTAATACCTATTTTTCCAAATTAAAAGAAAACAGAGCGTGTCTTGTGAAATGTAATCATGGAACCAAGACCATATCTAGTTAATAATCTCCCAGTAAAAACTGACAGCGAGTCGCCCTTTAATAACTTAACTGAACTTAATCTAAGTTCCCAACTTTGATCAATTTATTCTCTATGAGGAGACGTAATGAGAAAAAGATGCGTATTTGACAGAGCGTGCTATCAAATAATCTGTTTATGATCAAACTGACATTAGTATCATTTTGTAATATTAATCAACCAAGATGTGGGTGTTTTTGATAATTAAGTAGTAGTAGTATAACAACGATTTTAAAATAGTTCCCTCAATTCCCCCTTCCCAATCTTCGCAATACCTGATTTCCAAACAACAACCCTTAAATTCCTAACCCCCACAAAGCCGGCAACGCATTTGTAACGCCTCTGGTGTTTCAAGCGTCCATAGGCGGCGGCGATTGCCTTTTATACCTGAAGGGGTAGGTAGAGGGACCATAATACCGCTATACAATGTACACCAACTTTGCACCATTTGTATTATAAGTCCCATGTTATAGGGGTGAGCCTATAGCCATATACTACTACTACTACTGGATTACTACTGGACACATTTCTAGACTCCGTGCTACCACTACACTGAGAAATTTTCGAAATACCGAAAAATAGTAATTCAAGTGTGATATTAAATAATAAAATGGTAACATTGATTCTTTTGTTAACTTTATATGGTGAAGTGAAATGTAAGGTATTCGCGTTTTGAACGTCAACCTGAACGCTTGTTGTAACGTCGCAAGCGTTGTTTAATTTCTCCGATAAGAAGTGGATCCATTTATTTATTATTATAAGTAGTTATATACGCGGTATGTAAATATTAAATAGTATAAATGTTGCAGTCTGGTTCTGTGTCAAAGGATTTGTATGTTTATTTGTCTGTTCATTAGTGCACAAAGCTACTAAACAAATTTTCACAACGTGAAAATCTGCTCAAAGGTGTATTTATTTCCACAGTTTAACGCAGTTAAATACTACAATTTCGTGTAAGAAGACTGCAAATAATATTAAATGCAATACATAAAAAAATAATGTCAGATAAAAATCTCAACATGACATGGAAAAACATGCATCTTTTCCGAAATCCTTTCAACCTCGGACACTTAAAAAGTGGTGGGCGAACCTTTCTTACATGAATAAACATGTTCATAAGGTAAAAAAAATGTTCAGCAAGGTTACTAGGGCACCATGTGTAATAGCATGTTTATATGTCCCGGTTTCGTTCGCCCCTGTAATTTATGAGTTCCCATAAAAGCGAGTTTGGGTCGCCTTACTTACGATATGATTTGCATTTTTTTCTTTAGAACACGTGTTGATGGTCGTATTTGCATAGCTGAAAACTTTTTAAATGTAATTTTCTGTTCTCTTTTTTTTTCTTGTTTATTTGCATAATTTTAACGTGCTGGATGTTTTGAACGAGGTTGACATTTTTTTTTTAATAAAAAAGAGGTTATACAACTCTTTTTGCTTTTTTCTGTTTTCCTCTAATTTTGGCTTTGCACATCTAATTAAACATCTTTTCAGAGAATTTCTAAAATGTTCATAAAATAAAGTCCAATTTGCCTAAATTGAAATCGTCTTTGTCTAAACCTAATTTGAACCTTAAACCTAGTTTGCATCAGCTGCTGTCAAGGAGTGAAACACTAAACTATCTTCAAGTCACGTTGCAGCATGGAACTCTGTACTACGTGTTTTACGTCACAATACAACTGAGCCACAAGAGACGTGATGCATTTCAATAATATCTATAAATATTTTACAAAGATATTTATTTATACGTTGAAAACATCTCCATACTCCCTACTACAAGTTTATGCATTTTATTGAGCGAGACTTTGTAAGAACTGTATCCTAATTTTAAAAGTATGACAATACAGATACTGGTGGTAGACCATCATACAAAAATAATACACAAAATGTTATACACCCCGAAAAGTAAACAAAGTCTAATATTAAATATTAACACCGAACAGAGGAAAATAAATCACACATATTTCGGTAAACACACGTAATATCTCAGAGTAGCATACTGTTCCACCTGTAATTTCTCTAACAAGGAAATCCAATTATTCCATAGATGAACCCATAAACTACTGGCCAAACCACACACGCATAGGGCTGTCCAATAAAACGTCGGGCCAAGCAAGTACAAGTAGCAACCCTAGCCGTGACGCAGACTTAAGGGTAGGCTCTCATTTATTATTCTTTTTTTATGACGCATAAATTCCACCGCTTGCTGTAATCGGACCTTGTCCTTTACAGATCTGCATATTTTTTACTCGGCTCCCATTGGTTCTGGTGTGTTATGAGTTGGTGGGAATTTGGAGAAGGCATCAAGGGATTATTAGTTTCATCACTGCGTGTGTGAGTGTATGCTTCTGACGCTAGCATTGTTCTTTGAAAAGTCAGATGTGATTTTGATTTAGCAGTGAATTTTTTTTTGTCATTATTCGCTGATAAAGCTAAACCTTTTAAACTGCGATCTCTAACCCCATTTGCCGAGGGAGGAGATTATGGCACATTATGTGGAGAAAATATATCAACAGCAGTCCAATGTCCGGAGCTGCGGACTACATTTACGTTTACCAGGGTTCGAAAAGGAGTAGGAACGGGGTGGTTTTTAGTCAGTAAGAGTATACGCTATAACACTCCCTCGTGCTTCGCCCATGGCGGGAGAAGGATTAGATGATATTCCCCCTTTAAAAAAAAAAAAAACCAGCAGTCCAATAGTGAACTACCACAAACTACTGATGGAGATCTCTGATCTAAACGTAAACATAAATGCAAATCCCAAAGCTATCTAAACATGATCCATATTCAATTTAAATTCTTTTATTCTTTATCAAATTGAAATGGCAGAAGGCGAGTAGTGGAGTACATTCGATTGCATCGTGCGGAGTATAATGTCTGTCTGTGAGAAACTACCGCTGTACGTCTACTAGACAAATCGCTCCCTCAAATGGAAGATTACTGTAAAGCCGGGGTTTTATTACACCGAAGTGTGTGTGTATTGTTATTGCAGCGATTTTCGTTTTGTATTGCAGTGGGTGGTGGTTGTAAGTTAGTAATGATGTTGGTACGTGATGGTTTCCAGATACGCGAAGCCTTTCAAATTTTGGAGTAATCTCTACTGTGGGTGCTGGCTTACAAGACTTGTAGTAGGTTGTTGTACCTAAAAGTTTAAAGGTTTTGGAGTGCCCAAATCAAATCATATTTGTTGATCGATTGCAGTTTTTGGTAAATTATGAATAAATGAATGAATAACCAAGTTGAAGAGTTAGCCAAGCATGTTTTTTAAACTAACAAGTAATTTCAGATGGTACACTCGGAAGCATTAAATAATTTAACAAAATCAATAACGACGTTACACTTTTTTTCTTTGATGTGGGAAAATCATCCAATGACTTCTCCCGCCTTGCGCGAGAGGCAAGACGGAGTGTCAGACTCTTATGATTAAAAACCACCCCGTTACTACTCCTGCTTTTCGAGCCGGAGCCTCAGTAAACCCGGTAGGTTAGTCCGCAGCTCCGGACGACGTTACACTACGGTGTAATAGATAGTCAAGTTAAGCCTACGTCCTTAGATATCCTACCGCTGGGTAAGGCTAGTTTTATTGTTTGTAGTGTTCGTTTTATGAGGAATTCATGAGCAATTTACTTGACACTACCCAGGAAATAAGGTGCCGAATTGCTAATACAGAGTGCCGACTTTAAAAGTATTTTTAAGCCGTTCAAATTGTA
The DNA here is from genome assembly GCF_023101765.2 of Spodoptera frugiperda. Lineage (NCBI taxonomy): Eukaryota > Metazoa > Arthropoda > Insecta > Lepidoptera > Noctuidae > Spodoptera > Spodoptera frugiperda. The sequence goes on along the minus strand of NC_064214.1, from coordinate 5,158,648 downwards.
CTTGAAGTTTTAACGCCTTGATTTTATTTAGTGAAGTGGATTTCGATTTTCGTCAGTGAAGAATTTCAAGTAGATTATTTTGGTGGTATTTGATCTATTTTTTTGTTGACGGGGGAAACCTCCAAAAGGCGCCTAGCCTAGCTTAAAAAAACTAGGGAGTGTGGGATTTTTACCGCACTAAAACCTCTCCAGTGTCCACCAACTGCACCCAAAGGAGGCACCGGGCCCTCTGAGTAGACCAACCCCGGAGGTTGTATTTGGTCTACGTAAGTGATTTAGGTTGTGTGAGAAAATATTAAAACTTATTGTCATGTGCACTGGACATAAACATTTCTTGTTTTGTTTCGATATGGGTACTGCAAAACCTTTAGGTTGATTGGCAATTTGACCAATGTTAATTTTTTTAACGGCATGGATAATTTTGTATGGAGGAATAAAAGACAAAGCATAAACAAAAACTACTTTATTACTGTCAACTGGTTGAGGCCAAACAATGGGTTCGATCCAGTCCAAGTAGCTGGACACTCTGGTGTAGATTCCAGGCAGGTTCGGTAGCGCACACCCAATGCCGAATGACGTTACACCAACCACGTAGTGCATCAAACCTTCCGTGGTGATTGGGATAGGAATCTGCACTTGGAGAGGCCCGCCGGAGTCACCCTGAGAAGTAACAAGATATTATTGACTTCATGAAAAATGGGGATATTTCCAGGACATAAAAATATTATAAGGTGTCAATTTTGTTTTAGGTAGGTAGCGTCGTATCGTAAAAACTAACGATCAGAAATATGCATTTCGAGACCTCAAGATTTTACTGAGAATATTAACGGCTGAATGAACCTACCAGATTCAAGCATTCAACTTGCAATGTCTTCCTCGAGAAAACCGACGTGAAACAACGCTTGCGTTGTGTTTCGTTGTGTAAGTGAGGTTACCGGAGGCCCAATAACCGCCCTTTCCCATCTTCTCAAGCCCCGATTCCCCAAAACCCTTAAATTCCTAATTCTCAAAAGGCCGACAACGAATTTATAATGCTTCTAGTGTTTCGGGTGTCCATGGGCGGTGGCGATTGCTTACCATCAGGTGATCCTGTAGCTCGTTTACCGGCTTATACCATAAAAAACCTCACTAACGTAGCAATTTGATTCGAATATAATTATAAAAAAAGGATGGTCTATTCTGAAAGAATGTTCTTACCTGACAGGCATCAACTCCTCCCTCCAGTTTGCCAGCACAGAGCTGTTCTTCTCTGACTCCACACCAGTTCCTGTTGCAGGACGGTCTCAGTAGACGATCGCAGGTCTCACTGTCTATCAGGTCTACTACTGCTTCTTGCAGCTCAGGTGAAGTCTTTCGGCCGTCTGCAGGGAAAAGTAATTTATCAATCAATTTGTTATTAATAGATTAACTGTCGTACTCAGAGTCGTTTAATGGTTATTTAAACTATTCCTTAATAACGATTTTGTACCACAAAAAAAATTCTAAGGATTGGGTTAAGTAACCATTAAATGAATTATGTACGAGTAAAATTAGTAGATGGATTTACCCTGAGCGTATTTTTTTATGGAAATTAAAGGCAAATCCAATTCTTTGCAAACAAATTACACTATCCGTTGATCATTGATTTTTTGGCTCTCATTTTAATAGGTTAACCACGTGTCTTAATGACATGGATAAACTGGTTTTCAGCCAATTCTCTCGTAATTGATTTTATGCATAATATCAATTTAATGTAATGTCAATTTAACACTCTATGTAATGTCATGTAATATGTGCAAATTGGTTTCATTATTATTTTCTTCCGTTACATATCATTAGATATGTACAAACCTAATTTCGTTGACATTTAAAAAATAAGCAATTTTTTCGTGCTCTTGTTATCGATACGATATGAAACTAAATGGTTGATAGGCAAATAATGCACAGTTGTTTGTAAGGTCCTTAGGAAGCGTTAAAGGAAAAAAGAGAAGAATAAGATTAAAGTTGAAATAAACTTACTAGTCTCCACGACACCCCATCCAGTCAACGTAGCCTCTGTTCCAAGGGCAGAAGTATCAAATTTGTTCCACAAACAAGCTGGTTGGATGAACTTGGTGAAACGTACGTTCTTTTCTAACTCCATCAGAGCTATGTCATAGTACTTCTTCGGAGGTGAATACTTTGGGTGGACTATTATTTTGAGGATCTTGGCATCTGTTGGTAACACGCCGTGTGAGTACTGAAATAAATGAAGTGGCTGTCAACTTATGGAGTCCTGGTATCCCATAAATTGGAAATCGATTTAGATTAGCACGAATCGAATTAAACTATCATATCATTTTCGCTCGACTGTGATCAAGGGTTATGTCTACTGTCTACGTTGGGCAAGAACTAAAAGATTTACGATTTTAAAATTAATAATATTTCGTTATTGTAAAAAAGCTAGGATTTTATTTCTGTGAACTAAAGGAACAGAAATATGAAAAGAAACATAACGAACCACATCAGCAATATTCTTGTCTCCCAGCCTCACAATCTTGGGCACAGGATCAGCTATAGTCGTGTCTAATGTGGAAGCTTGGGAGCAATGACCTGCTGTTAACACGAACTTGGAGCTGATGAGTGAACTGCCGCATTTGAACACCCAAGTTCCTGTCGCCGCCTTCCATCCTATGGCGCCCTGGTATTTCAGATTAAGATTGTTAATAAAAGAAAATAGGTATCATGCAATAAGTTGGTTTTGAATAATGAAAATGTTAATTTTTCACTTTAGTCTTTTATTTTTTAGTAAATAGACCAACTATACATTGCTCACCATATGTGGAAATTCTCCAGGTTCGGTGTCGTGTCCTCCTATAGCCTCAACAGCCACTGGTTTGTTTGGATCTGCACTTCTTGATAGTTCGAATGCACCTGTTATAAAAAATATAATTTATAAAAAATATAACATGAGTGAGGTTACCCAAGACCCAATTACTTCCCTTCTCCATCTTCCCAATCTCCGATTACAGAACAACCCTTAAATTTCTAACACCCAAAAGGCCGGCAACACACTTGTAACCCTTCTGGTGTCCATTGCCGGCGGCGATTACTTATCATCAGATGATCCTTCTGTTCGATTACCGGCTTATACCTACTATGAAACAAATAGGTTTGTTTCATAGTAGGTATAAAAAATCCTTCAATATCGAAAATCCCAAGAGCACATTACGCGACCTAAGAACTATGTATATTTAATTTTGGGAACTCCCAAGCATGTGACCCCTAGATCAATGAGACAATATAAATTGAACAAGTTACTAATTGAATTACTAATGAACGATTGTTGTTCTCCCGAACGTCTGAATGTTTGAACAATTTCAGGAAAACTTGCTACTATCTTCATACGATTTAGGGTTCTCTCTCTCGGCACTGGAATAGTCGCAAGTGCAATTGTTTAGCAATTATCATTAAATAATATTACATTACTTGTTACTTCCAAGCCGTATCACCCGCCGTGCTCGCCTCATATTGATTGTAACGTGATGTTTTATACACATAATCAATAGCTTTCTTAGGTAAATAAATGCAGTATCCGACTCAAACAGTTGATCCGTTTGCTCGTTTACTTGCTTCTAGATAAACAAAGTCGCTTTTTCTGTCCCTATTTCCCTTTGTATGCTTAAATCTTTAAAACTACGCATCGGATTTTGATGCGTTTTTTTAAATAGATAGAATGATGCAAAAGGAAGCTTTTTATGTATAATACATGCATAATATATCACCCTTGCACCCATGCGAAGCTGGGGCGTGTCGCTAATCTATACTAATATTATAAAGCTGAAGAGTTTGTTTGTTTGATTGTTTGTTTGTTTGTTTGTTTGTTTGTTTGTTTGAACGCGCTAATCTCCGGAACTACTGGTCCGATTTGAATAATTATTTTTGTGTTGCATAGTCCATTTATCGAAGAAGGCTATAGACTATAAAACATCACGCTTTGACCAATAGGAGCCGAGCAGTGCGGGTGAAACCGCGCGAAAGTAGCTAGTATAACATAAAAACCTTCTTTGACTATGACAGACAAGAAAAATACTTACATTTGGCTGCTCTTGTTCTCCTTTCGTGTCTTACTCTTAATTGCCAAATATATTCGTAACACTCTGAAAGAAAGACCATATTTTAATTAAAATAAATGGAACATAATAGACTTTTCATCTGTTAGTACTAATTTCAATTTAATTCAATTCTTACTCGTGTCAATTATACATAGATTACTTATGTATGTTGCTAATTACTTACTTATGATACTTGTTACTTATTTATGTTACTTATGCCACTTATGTTAGTCATTACTTACTCATGTCACTTATTCGTCGCCCAGTTTTGCTGAAATCTGGCATCGGTGGGTTGAACGGTTGGCAGACATCGTTTGATGTCATATTTGCAGGCACTGGGTCTGTTGCTGGGGCTGAAGTAGTCTGTAAGTAAAATAAAGTATAAGTCAAAGTCAAATAAAAACAAAAATCACTTTAAACAACTTAGTTTTGGTTATATTTCGGTTAATCACTTACAATATTCTTCGATGTGGTTTCGTATCCCCAAATCCATCTATCGTCGTCCTGTTGTGGAATTAAAATATGGTTAAATATATTTATGATGATGTGACGTCAAGCCTTTTGTCCCCGAAGGGGTATGTAGAGGTGCACATTACGGCTCGTAATGCCGCTATTCAATGTACAATATTTTTATTATAAGTCCTATGTAATAGAGGGTGAGCCTACTGCCATATACTGGTCATGGTTCTAGACTCCATAATACTACTGAGACTTTTTTCGAATAACAGAAAAAAAACCCAATAATTCTTTGTCCCGAGACCACTTGTCAGGCAGTCGCACTTGCGACCACTCGACCAACGAGGCAGTCGTTACAGTATTTAATTTTACAAATTAATACTAAAGCATCAATATCCATAATATACAAAAAAATATACATTCTTAAGCACCTTCAATAAGCTGAGTAGGTAAGCACTATTCAATGATAAAACATGACAGTTCAATGACAGCAACGATGACGTCATAGTACACTACTCTACACTTCGGTCCAGGGCAAGCCCCGCCGCACACAACGACATGTATTTGTGTGACAATGTTTATTTATGTCGATATCAAGAGTGACGTCACGATTCTGTGTAATTTATTGACTGGATTCATTTCAAGTATTGTAGTTATGCGGAAAGGAGGATTTGTGTTGTTATCTGTAGTTTTATGAAAAAGTGAGTGACCGCAACCGCGTTTGCCGGGTTTTTGATACCCGAGGGCTGGTTAAGGGCTCCCACACAAAACTGCGATGCGATGCGATTTAGTGCGGCGTAGTTTTGTATGGGAGCCCTAAATCGCATCGCAGAAATTCGCATCCCAAGTTCCTGCGATGCGAATTCGCATCGCATCGCATCGCAGTTTTGTGTGGAAGCCCTAAAAACGATTGGACTTTTTTGGTATTATCTAAACATAACGCACGTTTTATCTCTCAAGGAAAGAAAAGCTGCTCAAAGAAAGGTATGTAAGTTTACAAAAGATTTGCAAAATACCATTTGTTTGAAATTAAGATCAAATCAAATCAAATCAATCATTTATTTGTAAATATAGATATATACTTAAGCAATATTTATTTTTCTAAAGTGTCTTGTAATAATAGTATTTGTTGAGAAAAAAAAAAACTTACGTTTGTTCCGTCCCGGGATATACGATGTCGAAAGTACGCAGGTGATACTGAAAATACAGTCAATATTATTATGCAACGTATGTAAATCTATGTTTATATAACTTAATTTAAAATATAAGCAAATAAAAACTTCTTTTAATTACGTCTACGTTAGTAAAATTAGAAAAATAAAAAAGTAGCAGTATTTTCTTTCAAATATTATTTAACTTAAAAAAATGTAAATAAATGATATATGTACCTGAAATAAATAAACTGAATAACACAATAAGGCTCTTCAAACAGACATTTACGTTGACACCCATTTTCAATTTATTTTCACTTAATGCACTTAAAAAAAAAAGACGAAACAGCACACGAAAAACAATTTCACAAAAAAAAAGAAAGAAATAAATTAAATTAAATTAAAATACGCTTAGAAATCAATACACGTTTGTATAGCTCTGCTTATGATTGTTAAATAAACGTCATATTAGCACGGTTATATATTTTAATGTAAAATCATTGTAGTATGAACAATAAATTGTACCTTGAACACGAGAAGCAAATCTTCCATTACCTGATTCATCATTTTGAAAAGGGGATTTGACGTTTTCTGTCCTGCACTTTCCCCGTTTGGGGGGTTTTTGAAGATGGACGTCAGAAATGAATAACGTAACAAGACAATACTTTTTTTATGAAACAGACGTATCACCTGATGGTCGTGGACGCAAGTGCGTTGCCGGCCTTATGTGGGTTGGGAATTTAAAGGTTGCTGGGGAATTGCAGATTGGGAGGGGAGGAATTGGGCCTCCGGTAATGTCACTCACACAACGCAAGCGTTGTTTCACGTCGGTGAGGCCGTGGTATCACTCCGGTCGAATCGACCCATTCGTGCCAAAGCGTGGTTCTCCCACACTTAAATTGATAAAATATAAGGTCCGTTCATATCTGACGTAATATACGTCGAGCGTATCATCGTACCGTCAGCGGGGAGCCAGTGGATGCAGGTGGCGGCTTGTCGTTCTACGTGGAGGACCAAGGGGGAGGCCTTTGTTCAGCAGTGGACGTCTCTCGGCTGATGATGTATCATCGGTTGAACGTTGAACTAAAAAGGTAGTCTAATATAAATATCATTTTAAGAGTTTTTTCGAAAATACTTTATTGAAATGCATCAGGCCACACAATAGGTTCAATCCAGTCCAAGTAGCTGGATACTCTGGTGTAGATTCCAGGCAGGTTGGGTAGCGCACACCCAATGCCGAATGACGTCACACCGACCACGTAGTGTATGGTGCCTTCCTCGAGTTTGATAAGTTGAACTTGCAGAGGTCCACCAGAGTCACCCTGGAAAGCCGTAAGAAGATAAATGAGTTTTATTGTAGGGCAACATCTTATATCTATACTAATATTGTAAAGCTGAAGAGTTTGTTTGTTTGTTTGTTTGAACGCGCTAATCTCAGGAACTTCTGGTCTGATTTGAAAAATTCTTTTTGGATAGCGCATTTATCACGGAAGGTTATAGGCTATAAATCATCGCGCCACGATCAATAGGAACCGAGCAGTGCGGGTGAAACCGCGCGGAAGTAGCTAGTATTTCATAATAATCTAAGTAAATGGACAATGATGTCCTCATCACAGTAGACTGACCTGACAAGCGTCCACTCCTCCCGCCAGTTTCCCAGCACAGAGCTGATCATCGCTAACGCCACACCAGTTCCTATTGCAAGAAGTCTTCAGCAGTCGGTTGCAGGTCCCACTGTCTATCAGGTCTACCACAGCGGCTTGCAACTCCTTTGATGTGGTTTTGCTAACTATAAAGTAAAACACGTTAAAAATTATGGTTTTTGTCTAGTTGTTGCTGATTAGTTGTCTGTCAGTTGATTAATGATCTTGATTACGTATTATTTCAAGATCTCGGTGCCTCAAAACCTGTAGTTGGTGGAACAACTAACCAGACTTTCCTAGCACCACTGTACCAGCTTGTCTGTTAGAATTTCTGTACTCTAAGGGTAATAAGGGTGCTTTGTTGGTAAAAATTACATTGAAAAAATTTTAGACACGCGGCAGCTTGTCAAGTTCAAGCAAAGGAACTGGCCGGCCAGGGCCGAGTGTAATATATTATTACATGAATCATTTAGTGCCACTTTTTACTTCCTCTATAACTCAAAAACGTAAGCACATGAAACTACGTGTGTTTAATTATGTCAATAAGGACCACTAGAAGCCCAAATTTTATGAAGCTAGCTCAAACGGTTAAAAAGATTTGAAGGTCCAAAAGTCATAAAATATTATTTGCATTTTGTACAGAACTTGGCACTCAATTATTTCCATTCTTTTTGCGGCGAAGCCCACAACTAAGCATAAGTTTTGTATTGAACTTGGCTTTCCTTTTTTACATTTATGTTTTTGGTGGGCTGAAATTGCTTTAGTAACTAGTAAATAATTATTTCCTTACGTGTTTCAACCACACCCCATCCAGTCACGGTGGCCGTTGGCCCAAGACTTGAAGTATCGTACTTGGTCCACAAACACGCTGGTTGGATGTATGTAGTGAAGTACACATCGCGGTCCAGCATCATCAGCGCGATGTCATAGTACCTTTTCGGAGGTGCATAATATGGGTGGACGCATATGTTGGTGATCACGTTATCCCAATTGGACATTACGTTCGTAATATTCGTGTACTCTAGTCTTACGACTTTGGGCACAGGATCAGTAATGGTAGTGTCTCGGTCGGACGCTCTCGAACAGTGGGCAGCAGTTAACACGAACCTAGGGCTGATGAGAGAGCCGCCGCATTTGAATACCAGTGTACCCCCAAACGCCTGCCATCCTATGTTTCGTCTTTTTATTTATGTGTCGTGTATATTCCTCCAAATTCCACAGATGAGACTTAATGAAATATTATTGTTATAAACAGCTGCGAAGATTAAAAAAATACACGCTAACCAGGACTAAAACGAAAATCTTTGTTATCACAACTAATAACGAGGTTTCAAGTTCAACTATGTTGGGCTTGTTGAATGAATAAATAAATAACTATTTAATGTCATCGGATACTGTAAAACCAAATGGCCTTCTTTGTTTCTTTTTCTTACACTCAAACTCTATTGAATGGACATCGTCAGTTTTAATCAGAACATAAACTGATACTTAAGGAATAAACTAAAATTAACATTAATACCGTACTACCCGATTCCCCAACAACCCTTAAATTCCTAACCACCAAAAGGCCGGCAACGCACTTGTAATGCCTCTGATGATTCCGGGTGTCCATGGGCGGCGGCGGTTGCTTATCGTCAGGAGATCCGTATGCTTTTTTTTTTTTTTTTTTTTTAAATCATTTATTCATTAAAGTTTACATATTTAACTTTTACATCAAAAATCGCCTGTAACTGTATTACAGTTTGTTGGCGATAGTGGCGCTCTTATACTTATACACTATTATTACTTATTACTACTATTTACTTATTACTATTATTTATGGCTACAGAATATATATCTTTATAGTTATTATATCTAAAACAATGAACTTTAACTTTAAACAGGTACTTCTGTGTTTAACATATTTATAAATTCCTTCTTCAGTCTTTTCTTCAAGGATAATTTGTTTAGGTTGACAGTTTTATTTCTTATGAAAGCTACTTTATTATAAATTATTGGGGTCAAATATTGCCTAGTCCTTTTCCCATAGTAATTTTTAACTTGTGGTATTACAAATTTACCCTGTACAGCTCTCCTAGTATGACTGTGTGTTACAGGTTCTTTATACTCACTTGAGTTATACTGTTCCATAGCTATAAGGTATTCTACTTTGGTGTGCACTGGTAGTATTTTACAAATGTTGTACAGTTTCTCATAATTTGGCTTACATTTCAATCTGACTTTTTTGCTTACAAGATATTTTAAAAATCTAGTTTGTAATTGTTTTACATGATCAATTTGAGTTTTGAATGTGAGTCCGTAACAACTCAGTCCATATCCAATTAACGAGTCTACGAGTGCATAATATAATACATACAATATTTTTCTACTCACAAATCTATTTAGATGAAAGAATTTACCCAGGATTGATTGGAGCTTACTGCATACATCTTTAATGTGTGTTTTCCAGTTAAAGTTATTGTCCACTGTTAGACCCAGGTACCGGTATTTGTCTACTATGTCTATGTTCTTGCACTGACAGTTGGTTTTGTTGTTGTGTAAACAGTCATATGTGTGCCCTGTTATGTGTAAGTTTGGACTACTATTTCTTATGTAGATGTTGTACGGCGAGCTGATGCACATAACTTTTGTCTTAGCAAAGTTTAAAATGATGCCGTTGTCATGGGCCCATTTTATTATGTTCTCAAAGTCTGTTTGCATGTGTGTTTGAGCCTCAGACATGTTGTTGGCTGAGTACAGTAGACACATATCGTGAAGGTCTTACAATGCTTTATAACGTTGGTGACACTATTAACATGCATTATGTAGCCGACTGGTCCGTATACTGAACCAGTTGGCACTCCCAGGGTAACACTTACCTCATCTCCAACTGTTCTGTTGACCATTGTACATAGAGTTCGATTTTTTAAATAGCTTTGAAACCATCTGTTAACGGGACCTCTGATGCCACTTTCTTCCATGTTGTTTACCGGCTTATAATATCATAAAAAAATCAGAAAAATGTAGAGTTGTAGGCTAGATTTTACCATATGTGGGTACTCGCCGAGTCCTGCATCAATACCCCCAATTAATGCTGCACTTTGGGTTCTGTTCGGAGCTATTCTATCCAGTTCTTCTTCACCTGTAAATACGTATACATTGGAATTTGGATTTTACAAGCTTTTTAAGATTCCGGGCTTGGATTAAGTTGTATAAATAAGTATAAATTTGAAAATTCTTAGGGCCTGTTTCATCATACCGGTTTATGTAAACTAGCACTTCTTGTATTACGGATATTGCATCAAATTATCCGTCAGTTAAACTAAAACAGAGGTAGTTATATTGCGTCTAAGTATTACTAGGTACCATTTTGTTACTCACATTTTTTGTGTCTTTCAGTAGATTCGTGTCTTTTTTTGAGTAACCAAATATATTCGTCGCATTCTGGAACAAGAAAAAGTGTTATTATAATATTATTGCGTGAGTATTAAATTACATATAGGTATACAAAAAGGGTATACAGAAGCGATAATATATGGTAAAGAAAGTTAATGTTCTTACTTGCTTCACTGATTCTTTTTCCAGGTGCATTAAAGTTGGGCATCGGTGGATCGTATGGCAAACAGATCTCTGGAAGATCTACATCTGTTTTGGGTGGAATGGTTGGATACTCGGTATACTGTATACTGTTCTGGAATAGATAATGATAATAATCAAGATTCATTATTTACTTTGTATATTATGTGTAGTAGTAATTAGTTAGTTTAGTGAAATAATTAACACTAGTGGTCGCCTAGTGGTCGAAATTCGATCATATACGATTTAATTTACAATACCACTTAACATACGTTCAAGGATAATTTTTATTTAACGAATTGCTATTAGTTTTGTAAAATTCAAATTAATATATTCCGGCGCATCATGAACAGGAAAACTCTATTCATATGAGACGTGAGAATATCATCGCAATGTCTGTCGATTTTGACGTTTTGTCAAATAATGTAATAATAGTGTAATGTTTTATTTATTGATTTAATGTACTTTATAAGCATTATTTTTGAAAAATATTAGCGTTCTCACCTTCTCCTACACATAAACTATAAGTGTACCAAATTTTATGCTCCTACGTCCGCGCAATTTTCGTAAAAAGGGGTCCAAAGATTTTGCATCACGTATTAATATATAGATTTTGTTTATAACGTATTTAAATAACAACATGTTGATAAATATTTCAGATACTTACATTCACATCTCCGTAATCCCAAACCCATTTAGCGTTTGACTGAAAACAAGAGAAAATAATAAAAAATACTGCACAATTAACCACAATTAACGTTCATAGAAAAAGAAATAGGTTTTTGATAGAACATAACCTGCGTAGCTAGTGGATACTGCATCAGTTGGTGCTCAAATAAACAAAATACATACAACAAAATGAAATGTATGTCTTGTAGATTATTTTAAAATATTAGACACGTATTTTTCATTTTTTTAAGGAAACAAATACTTTCGAAGATATGTCGATTTGAAATATCGCATGACGTCACTTTTGAGTACGTTTTATAACGCTAACTATTACTCAATTGTGACGTAGTTAGCTTCCACTCCTAAACTTTGACACGTGTTATGTAGGCATTGTTATCTTATATGACAAAATAATAAAATACGTGTCTAATATTTTTTCATTACCTAACTATATAGGTTTTTAATTTTCATACCCCGTCATCATCCTAATTATAAATAAGATAGTAATAGTATAGTCGTATGGATGAATAGATATTAAGTATAATTAAGCAGAATAATATTGTAAAAGAGTTGCAACTTTGTGAAAGGATATGATGGGGTTGTCATATCTTAGATAAAAACCCCTAAATAAAATAAGACTGAAAAAAAACATCTTAATTAACATTACAAAAGAGGACTTTCCACTAGAAATTATACATTTCTAAGACAACCCATGGAACTTGAAACAACAAGGAAACACTTCGTGTAAAATGGCATGAGACACGTGTTCGTATTAATAGATAAGACAATTACTGTGACGTCACAACGCAGCTCACGATTCTAAGGTTGAGACAGAACACGTACTTAATGTAAATATGTATAAATAGTTACGTCTGTGTTTATGTCATGGGAATGGGCTTGTCCCCTATTACGTGGGACTTGTAATGTAATTGACGAATGTGTGGGTGTGCCTACTGTACGTAGACTAGTTTAAGGGGAATAACTTTATGTCGTCATTGTCGCGTCTCGCCATAGTATACTTTTTGTTACTGTTACGCCAGTTATGTTAATTTAAGATAAATAAGCTTGTTCTCAATTCTCTCCTTGTTAGTTCATCATAGCATAAATCATGATGAGATTGTTCTCATTTTTTGATTGACTTTTTTTGATATTTGTATTGTTACAAATATCACTTGAAAATATCTACCAATAGGTTTTGTGGTTATTGTAGTATACATGGATGTGTTAAGAAACGGTGCAGAAATAACATCCGTCTTACTAATGATTTTGCAATCATTAGGTAGTCTGGTTTACCTGTTATTTTGCAAGAAGATGTGTGATTGTGCAAGTGTAATTAACATCTGGCATTTTATTTAGGTACGGCACTGTTCCGATTAGTTTAAGCGTAGTATCTGAACGAGTTTTTGGTGTTTAGGTAAAAAAAAAGAAAAGGTATAATTTATGTCTCTGATATATATTGAGTTGAAAAGGTTTAACAAAGCGATTGTTAAGTTCAAGGTCATCGATTTGATCTTCAGGACAATCGACTGCCATATTCATATTATAGCATACTATACCTACATATATTTATTGAAATAAACCGGAATTTCCAATAGATACTTAATTAATAATTATAATACAAATAAGGAAAAATATAAGAACCAATTTTTACAACAACTATGTATTTCGCAAAATGTAACCTTAACTACAAGTTTCAAGGTTTCATTTACTTTATATGTTTGCATCAATACCTTGGTGGTTAATTATAGGCTAGCTCGATGTGCTGCCTGTCTTTGAAAAATGTTTACTGAATACGCATTATTATGTGAAGGTGAGCTCAACATTAACATTCGATTAATTTTGTTTGAATTGTTGTGTCCTTTTAAAAATATATTGTTTACTTATACAATGTGATAGGGGTGAGACTTCTAACCCGTTAAGGCGTTGTGACTTTTTTTGTACGGTACATCTAATTTTAGCGGAAAGAACGGATTTGAATCCCCCCCCTAAAATTATGGCTAATATACTTTTTTTGATATAAAGGTTAATGACGAAAAAATAAAATTTTACAAAACTTACATATAAATCCAAGTCATTTTGCCGCATGAGTTGAGGCGAAGACGCTGAAAATAATTAGTTTATTTGAAATATATTTTTTTAAAGTTTAATTATATAGTTTTATACTCTACTTGGTAATATATTCATAGAATATAGATGACACCCTAATTAGAAGCCGAGTGGAAACAGAAATTATCAGCGAGGATACGAGAGTGGACTAAACGATTTTTAAATATTTTAAAGACACGTATATTTTATTTTCTTACGGAAACAAATATTTTCGAAGATATATCGATTTAAAATATCGCGTGATGTCACTTCTAGATAAATTTTATAAGTAGAAATGACATATTTTCTGCCACACCTAAACATTGATTCGTTTTATCTAAGTATTGTTATCTTATACGCCAAAATAAAAAAAATACGTGTCTAATATTTTATCATTACTTAACTGCAATAAAAATTTAATGAAACAAAATTATTATTTAATGAAACGAATTGATTTTAAAATTTTCATCCCTATTCTAAACATTTAAAGTTTTAATTAAAATATTGGTAGCAATATTAAAAATATTCGATTAATCACACATGGGTACAGAAACAGATAGCGAGTTATAAACTGAAGACCTGTGATAAACAAACTAAAAATCACAATACAGCGCTTAAAAATCACTTTGTTTTGACTCATATTTATATGTTACTTAAGGTTTATTTTCACATAAAATCACAAAATAGATAATAGGTAAAAATCTTCCATATTTGTTCGAATAGTAAACTAAACGCGGATACGTTTGTGTTTAACGAATAAACATTAAATAATACAATATATTACATCATTTTGTGCTATTTTATGAGAAACCCAAAAGGTCAACTAAACAATAAAAGTTGATTAAAATTTGAAAATAATAATGGCATCTTTTATATTAAGTATATTATCCTGTTGAAATGACAAAAGTTCACCTTATTGTTGTCTTATTTATTATTATAATAGCGACCCACCCAGCTTCGCGTGGGTGCAATATCTTATGCATGTATTATATAGGTACATATAAACCATCCTCTTGAATCACTATATCTATTAAAAAGACCGCATCAAAATCCGTTGTGTAGTTTTAAAGATTTAAGCATACAAAGGGATATAGGAACAGAGGAAGCGACTTTGTTTTATACTACGTAAGTGATATTTTTAACCGACTGCGCCAGAAGGAGGGTTATGTTTTTCGAGAGTATGTATAATTGTATCATTGTTTGGCGCGCTCTACAGCCTAGCCTAACCGGCTTGATGGATTTTGGCTTGAGAGGTGTCGTTAGATTCGTATTTACTGTGACAGTGACACTGGATATATCAAACTACAGAAGAATCCGTTTATTATGACTCCGCCTATATTGACCAACCGGTTATTATAACGTAATTGCATGACGAAGTTTGGTTTTCATATAAAATTCTTTATAAAAAAGTCGGATATAATGACTTCCCTTACAGTGACATGCCGCTTTATATGACCCATTTTTAATAAATTATGTCCGGTTATAATGACCGGCACGATTCTTTACCTTCAATAATGTTCGTTAATTCCCCCCTATTGCTGGTTGATAATTGCCCGGCGCATCCAAATGTTACTGATTTAAAGTCTATAACACTTGCTTTTCTTCCGCCGAATACAACATTAGTACTACAGCCAATGGATCAGGAAATAATACGATCACTCAAAACGAATTTTAGGAAGAACCTTGTGCTCAAAATGATTAATTATCTTGATACAAATGATAATAACTCTTCTACAAAAGTAACTGTGCTAGATGCAATTTTGATGGTTAATGATGCCTGGAATAAAATGTCACAAAGTACCATTCATAACTGTTTTAAACACGCAGGATTCATTGAAAGCCACAACGGTGTACCTATTCAAATATCAGAACATGAATTCGATGAAGAAGATGACATTCCTTTATCTTTGTGGTCACGAAACCTAAATTCAGATTCTTTAGCAGCACCGGAAATGTGGGAAGATTATGTTGACATTGATAGCGGTCTCCTCACAGCCGAAGAACCCACCGATGAAAATATCGTACAGAACATTAGTGCTCTGGAAAAATTCGAAAGTGATGGGGAAGAGGAAGAGGAAGAGGAAGTCGAGGAAGCCCCATTACCTACCGCGGAAGAGGCATTAAAAGCTGCAGAATTATTATCACGATTTGTCCACAGCAATATTGAAAATGATAATTTGACCATAGCTATGTTGTGAGATTGTTTTTACAATAAAATGAAGAAACAAAGGGACAAAAATTACAGATACTTACAATAAAAAATACACTTGTATGTGTTTTTATAATAATGTGCTGGTGCAATTCCATTTAATATTGTCTTACACATATGCAAATATACTATGTTTCTGTATTAAAATACTTAATACATACATATTTACATAAAAAAGATTTTCATTTATACATAACGCTTTGTATGACGTCTGCTTATTATGACGTGTTTGTCAATTCCTTTCGATGTCATTATAAACGGACTCTACTGTAGCTACTTCCGCGCGGTTTTACCCGCTCTGCTTAGCGTTGGAACATAGCGTGATGCGGGAAGCCTACCTTCCGTGCACTAAACACAAAAATAATTATTCAAATCGGACCGTGTTCCGGAATTAGCGCGTGCGGGAACAAACACACAAACAAACTCTTCAGCTGCGGGAATTAGTATATTAGTATATATTATATAAAAAAAAATGCGGGAATTTTGGCGCCGTGCGGGAATCGCTCACTCTCTAGCGGGAACCGTCGATGGGAAAGCTTGATTTATTACGGAACGGCGAAATTGCGCCATGCGGGAATTTCTCCGTCCCGCACAGAGAAATTCACGTGCAGGAATTTTTCCGTGCGGGAATTTTTCCGTGCGGGAATTCCTTCGTGCGGGAACACCACCATGTGGGAATCGTTCCGTGCGGGAATTACTTCGTGGGAATTGTTTTATGCGGGAATTTCTCCGTGCGGGAATTGCGCCGTGCGGGAATTTCTCCGTGCGGGAATTACTCCGTGCGGAAACACCACCGTGTGGGAATCGTTCCGTGCGGGAATTTCTCAGTGCGGGAATTACTTCGTGCGGGAACACCACAGTGCGGGAATTGTTCCGTGCGGGAACACCACCGTGTGGGAATCGTTCCATGCGGGAATTTCTCCGTGCGGGAATTACTTCGTGCGGGAACACCGCCATGCGGGAATTGTTCCGTGCGGGAACACAGCCGTGCAGGAATTCTTTTGTGCGGGAATTTCTCCGTGCGGGAATTGTTCCGTGCGAGAATTTTGTCGTGCGGGAATTAATCCGTGCGGGAATTGTTCCGTGCGGGAATTTCTTAGTGCGGGAATTTTTCCGTGCGGGAATCCTTCGTGTGGGAATCGTTCCGTGCGGGAATTACTTCGTGCGGGAACACCGCTGTGCAGGAATGGTTTTGTGCGGGAACACCACCGTGTGGGAATCACTTCGTGCGGGAACACCGCAGTGCGGAAATTGTTCCGTGCGGATTTCTCCGTGCGGGAATTTCACCGTGCGGGAATTACGCCGTGCGGGAATTGTTCGGTGCGGGAATTATTCCGTGCGGGAATTTTTCCGTGCGGGAACTCCACCGTGCGGGAATTACTTCGTGCGGGAATTCCGCCGCGTGGGAATCACTCCGTGCGGGAATTGCGCCGTGCGGGAATTTATTCGTGCGGGAATTTATTCGTGCGGGAATTGCGCCGTGCGGGAATTGCTCCGTGCTGGAATTTATTCGTGCGGTAATTTATTCGTGCGGGAATTGCTCCGTGCGGGAATTGCTCCGTGCGGGAATTGCTCCGTGCGGGAATTTCTCCGTGTGGGAATTGCGCCGTGCGGGAGTTGCTTCATGCGGGAATTGCTCCGTGCGGGAACACCGCCGTGCGGGAACAACGCCGTGCGGGAACACCGCCGTGCGGGAATTGCTCCGTGCGGGAATTTCGACGTGCAGGAATTGTTCTGTGCGGGAATTGCGCCGTTCGGGAATCGAAACCGCTAGTTATATTTATTACATTATCCAGTCACTGAAGACGTTATAATGCACTCTGATACGGGAAAATCTTCCCAATCCTCGATTGTTCGAATCAGGAAGAGGGCAATTGGGCCTCCGGTAACTTTACTCATGCAGCATGGCTCTCCCACACATAAATTCGCATTAGTGTGATTGACAATATTAAAATTCGCATTAAATGTTTCATACTGTTTTGATTAATTTTCCAATTTATTAAGGCTCCAATCTCAGACAGTCACGTATCAAACAGAATTGCATACTTAGTTCTACACTAGCGCCTCATCTAGTTATTTAAGAGATTGACAGTGTAAAAGAGTTACATTGTAACCTATTTGCAAAATTAATATCATTATTTTATCACTGACAATTTTAGAACTGGCCCGTTACTGGATCGATACCAAACCCAAATATGTGATTCAAAAAATTTTTGTCTGTCTGTCTGTCTGTCTGTCTGTATGTTCAGGCATCACGTGAAAACTAACGGTTCGATTTCGATGAAATTTAGTATAATTATACCTTATTATCCTGGGCATAAAATAGGATATTTTTCATCACGCTACGATCAATAGGAGCCGAGCAGTGAAGGGAAATGTTGGAAAAACAGGAGAATTTACTCCATTTTTTAAGCTTCCGTCGCGTGTGCAGCCTTAATGGTTAAAGCTACACAGAAATAATGTATGACGGAAATGTTCTCCTTAAAATTGTTTTATAAATATTACTGATCTCTCTTATGTTTTCCAGTCGTAGGTTGGTATTTGATTAAAAAACGTCTAGATTTAACCTTCTGTATCATCTTTACCGTACCAATAAGCCTCATGGGAGTGAACCAGCCTTATTTGCGGTGTAGTTATCTCACGATATGTCTCATTTCACACCTTAATGTCGACCTTTGCTTTTCCTAAGTAATTTTTTATGGGATCATAAATTTCAGTCAGAGGCGACTTAGGGAACTTTTTCACGGAAAATGCGTGTTTATTTGTGTACATAGATCACGGGGTATTGCTGTTATATTGTATTGTTTCGCGTTGTTGCTTTAAAAAGTTTTAATTTTTTAACTGTTTTTTTTTCATGTTTTGTTTTTGTTTTCTTAATTGGTTCTTTTATTTTAAGTTTTGTTGTTTTGTTGTTTTGTAATGATAGTGTGTTAGAGTATATTATTTATTGCGGGAAATAATGGATAGGATTAGTGTTGAATAGATATTTATTGTCTAAAAAATACCACTTCGTCTTTGTGATTACGTAGGGGTAAGCCGAATTCACATAGAGCCAACTATCCTTACATAATTCTTAAGCTTCCACCACATTCATACATCTGAATACTTATGTCAAGACTACGCCCAACATGGCCAAAATTAATTTTATTCCGTAGCAAAATGGCTTTACCTTGTTACAGAAAACGAGTAATACTAGTGATTATTATTTATCACGTTTGGTAACAGGGGCCGAACCTATTAACGTAGATACGAAACATACAATGTCTCATAATCTGTATTATAAATACACGCTTGGCATCACACGTCCACTATTTATCCATGAACAGATTCAATGAATCAAATAAATAAGAAATTTAATCGTGTGTGGTACTTTATCTCCTTCTCTTCTGTAGTAAAGATACAGATCACAGTCTGAATGCAAACCATTTGTTGAGTATTGCAATGGGCGATACAAATTGCTCCATCGAAGCCAGATTAGCACAAATCCTCCTCAGAGTAAATGGAATACCGAAGGTTGACGATGCAAGACGAAGGTACCCGAAGCTCTCCGAAGCGCACCATCCACTTTACGAACGTGCTCGAATGTTTTTTTTTTATTTAGATATCGGTTTTAAGCCTTTTCGCTTCATGAGTGTTAGGAAAAATGAAGAGTTGGTCCTGGTGCTGAGCTTAAGAGTTTTTTAAATTGGTTTGGATAAGCTAAGTGGATGTTTATTTATAGTTCCAGCTTGAATTATTTATGGAAGGATTTTATAAATAATTCGAGGTGATTGGTTCTTCTCAATTGAAGTGGTTACTTGAGTATTTTTGAGAATTTCAGTTTTAGAAGACGACCTATTACAAGACCATTTTTTCAATAAGACTGTCTACACTAATCTGTAGAAATATTTATTTGTAAATATCGTGAGACATACTAAGTTAACTAAAAAATCCGGTTTACTCACGTACAATAATGGAGAAAACTAAACTCTACTAGTTTCGAATCATATAGGGACTCTTCGTCATGAGCAGCAGTCGCAGAGCAGACGTCGCGCAGCCTACTCAACTACTACAATTTTTTTAGTTAAGTATATATTAATAAGTTAAAATTTCGTTCTTTCTACCTACCAGATGTACTGAATTCCAGAATAGGGACATTTTTAGGTATCTAAAAAAGGTTACAGAGTAAACCTGCATCTCAGAAAGCTTAGATTGAGATCAATATTTCACCAATAAAAACCGTATGTTTTAAAACGTAAATAAATAGAAGGGTTACTTTCACAAATTACCTGTCCAATAAAAAAAAGAACCCTAATGAACAGAACTTAAGACCCTATTTATTAGCTCAAACTGATCGTCTCTTTATTTAACAAAATAATATCAGTGCCTGTGATAAACGTCACAGCAAAACATCACATAATAGATCCACTCCAGCCGGGTAAGCTGGGCAATTTGTCCGGGTAGCGAGTGAACATTTGTTCGATATCCTATCAAGTCCCCGGTTATATACGGATATAGCTGTAACAAAGAGAGATTACTTACAATTTCTAGTAAGAGCTGGTAATGTCGCGTGATTAAATTGTTCCATTTTTGTTAATAGGATGGTCTCTTTTATGTGGAAACCAAATTCAAATCTTAGGAGATGTAAAATGAGGAATAAGTTTATTTAATAATGCTACTAAACTACAGTTGCCTATTTTAGTTGTTTTCCAATACTCATACACAGTATCAGCTTGGTTTTATAAATCCGCAAAGAAACTGAAGAAAATTATTTTTTATAATATCAGAAGAAAAACGAGCTGACGTGTTTTCTTTATTATAATTTCTTTTTTTATAATATAAGCATCACAGATGGGTTATCGGCCTTCTGGAGGTTAGGAATTGAAGGGTTATTGGGTATGGAAAAAATTGGGAAGAGGGGTAAATGCATCATGGTGCTAACAAATTAATATAAATGCAAATAGGTACTGTTAGCAGTTTAGTGAGTTATTTACAATCTTCAAATCAATAAAAAAAAAAAACAATGTAAACTAATGACTAAGGCAAAAGCCACATAGAAAAATCATCAGAACATTGTATTTATAAATACTAGGAGCACATACAACAGCAGAGCAGGTGTGTTCAATTATGGAAAGCACTTGTTGCGCGCCCATGAAACTGAGTGGACCGAGTTAAGTGTGGAACTTGGCTTGTAAAGCCTTCATAATGCAGGCAATGTGCTGGAGTTAGTTCTTTGAGAACCTGACGCCCTGGTACCTACGATTTAATCAATGCATTAGAAATCTAAAGTTTCTTTACCTGATTGAGTGATCAATCGAATTTTAAACTTATTTCATAATACAAAATTACGTTAACAATACCGCGAACAATACAATATTCCTTTTTCATTATTCGGATAATACCAT